>NC_037677.1:33493316-33713555 GCF_003255815.1 Theropithecus gelada
GGGGGAGGGGGGAGGGATTGCATTGGGAGTTATACCTGATGTAAATGACAAGTTGATGGGTGCAGCAGACCAACATGGCACAAGTATACATATGTAACAAACCTGCACGTTATGCACATGTACCCTACAACTTAAAGTATAATAATAATGAATTAATTAAAAAAAAAAAAAAAGAAAGAAAAATTGAGACAGGATAGTTTTAGTGATTTACTGACAATTATAAGTAGCACAGCTGAGCTCCAAACTTGTTAAAGCACACAGAGTCTTAACCACTACTCTATATTGCCTGGAAATATGTAGTAACTTCTTTTGATCTTCTTGAGAAAATAGATTCGAAAATGTCTCAATTGTTCTGTTTCCTGCAGTAAGGATTTGGTAGAAGACTTTCGTGTTGATTCCTCTGTATGCTCCCTTGTCTTTGGACTTCAATACCTTTTCACATATCTATGACTGCCCCCTGCTCCAAAGATATATCCATGGTTAGTGTTGCAAGCCAGTTTGGTTTTCCTCTCAGCTATTGTGACCCCTGGTCAAATACTCCAGACCTTGTAGACTGGGGGAGAAGGAATCTGTGTGTTTATTCTGGTCTTGTGTCATAGTTCAGACATCCAGCAACTTGTGGAGAAAAGTGGGAAATAAGAATGGAAGAGATGCAACCAAGAGGTCCCTTTCTGTGCTCAAGGGTCTCTTTTCCACATTTGGCATGACAGCTGTAGTCTTTACCCAGCCCACTAACTGTCCAATAGGAGCTCCTATTGCAAATGAAAATTGAGTAAGCATCACTTCGGGTTTCCAGTTAGATGTGTGCTGTGCTGCCTGGCATAGCTCCCAGGCCTGATGAGACTGAGAGGAAGTTCCCAATTGACCCATAGCCTACACTTATTTAAGATTTTGCCTGTCTAATTAGGGAAGGCTAGTGGAGTTTCACCATAGAGCCTCTGAGGCAAATCCTGACTTTTCATGCAGGCAGGACATGATCAGGATAGTCCTAATCTTTGATTCAGTTTCGTTTGCAGAAATCTCCAAAAGTTTCTGGTATGAATCTAGAGTATCTACTATCCAGCAAATAATATTGTTTAGACCTCTTTTTTTAAAATTCCACTTTAATAGGAATCAAGAAAAGTTGTCTAGAAGAGTCAGATACATTTACTCAAATTCGCTCTTTTACTCAGAATTCTAAGTTACCATTAGGTGAAAATTACACCATAACTTTTGAAATTTTCCAGAGGCAGTGTTCTCAAGTTTCCAGTTAAGAGTTGCATCCATGTGATGAGAGGACTTTGAGTTTTGGCAAGGCCCTTGCAAAAACTGTTCATACAAACCCTGTAAATTCAACAGAAGGCATGATTCAGAGGGTTTACTCCTGGCAGATACGGGGTCTTAGCAGAAGCACAGAAGGAAGAAGCTAGCTTCAATTGTCTGAAACTGGCTCTGTTGGAAAGGCTGTGCCGAGATGAGCAATCTATTTAGAATGACTGCTGCTCATCTTTCTAACAAGATAATCATCCGACAGCAACATGGAAAAGCAGATGTAGCATTTTAAGGGATATCCTGCTTTTTGATCTCCACATGCTTTCAAATTCTGATATTATTTCCAATGAACCCTAAAGTCAAAGGAATAATCACCTTGCAATTCTTGCACAATGGGAAGCCCTGAAGGAAGCTGAACATCTGACTGATTCTAAAGGAGAATCCTGAAAGCAAAGCATCCTATAAATTGGAATTTTTGCTTCCTCTGTTGTCTTCCATAGGGTCTCTTGCCGCTTTGCTAAATATCAAAGATATTTATGCTTAAACAAATGTTGTCTCTCTCTCACTGCATTCCCTCCTTCTGGCAGAGAAGTCATCATGCTGAATCGGTGGCTCTTTCCCATGGCAACAGACTGTGATGTCAGAAATGTGGTGCCAAGCAATTAGATTTTGTAGGTGCCACAGTTGGAAACATGAAACTCCAAGGATGATGATGAGACAGAGGAGTTGTTGTAAAAGAAAAAACTCAGAAAGGACTGAGTGTCTAATGTGTTCTCTCAAAGGCCTGTTGCTGAAGGAGAGTGGCAGCAAATGAAGTCAGGGGAGGGGAAGAAGGATGCAGTGTTCAAGACAAGATTTCAAAAGAGAAGCAAGTTGATGAAGGAGAGTTGCAAAAGGCCACGTCCAGATGGCTGGCACTCTGCCACGTGCCGTGGCTTTGATGCTTTACAGGTGTTCTCTAAGGCTTCGAAGGGGGAAACTCCAGGGACCTGCTGTCTGTCATTGAAACAGCCAGAGGACTCAGGACCCAGAGAAAGAGCAAACTCCCCTCTCCTTTCATTCCTTTCCTCTCTTGTAAAGCAGGAACGTGGGAACTTTCGCAGTTTTGCTGTTTTCAAGAAAACAGCACCTTGACAACATGACCTTTGAGACCTGAAAGCTGAGGGAGCTGTAGGGAGAAGGATGATCTGAGATGTGCAGCAAAAACCTTCCAAGAGAAGGCGATGGGTGAGGACTCTTCACGTTGCCAATATGAACAGTCTGGGAATATTGTGCAACGGACTTTTGAAAAAGCTGAGTCTGTTTTTTGGAGGTTCTTTGTCAAATACACAAGAGAATGAAACCCATACCTGTGAAAAATCATAGATGAAGTTTTAAAATACACATTTCAGTGATACAGTATGGATAAATTTGGAGTGCATATGGCTTCTTATGTAAAAGAAAATTTCTTCTCCTTTTAGTAACACATTGTCGGCTGCCTGTGCTTTGCACCTTCTGCCATAAGCTTCTTAAAACAAGCTGCTGCAATTCAAGAACTAGCCCTAGTAATTAAGATCAAATGAGCCAGATGAAGAAAATGAGCTGGGTAAAACACATGCCAGTGGAACCCAGCCTTTTCATATTTAAAAAGAGAGCCAGAAAAGAAAGAAAAACATCTATTTGTCGATGGACTGTGTGGAGGATTTAGATGCAATCTCTACTCAGGATTATTGTTAACATGTATGCATATATTTTAAATGATTCTGGGTAGATTGATTAGCTCTTGTGAAATACAGTGGATGTGGGCCGGGTGTGGTGGCTCACGCCTGTCATCTCAGCACTTTGGACAGCCAAGGTGGGCAGATCATGAGGTCAGGAGTTTGAGACCAGCCAGACCAACATGGTGAAACCCTGTCTCTACTAAAAATACAAAAATTAGCCGGGCATGGAGGCATGCACCTGTAATCCCACCTACTCAGGAGGCTGAGGCAGGAGAATCACTTGAACCCGGGAGGCAGAGGTTGCAATGAGCCGAGATCGCGCCATTGCACTCCAGCCTAGGCGACGGGATGAGACTCCGTATCAAAAAAAAAAAAAGAAAAGAAAAGAAAAAAGAAAGAAATACAGTGGATGCCATTGGATCCCAGGGCATTCCTGTGGAATAAAAATAGTAGTACTGAAAACTCAACTAAATGCAATTTATTTCAGAAAAAAAAATACAACATGGAGCAAATTCTAAGTTTTTTGGAGGTTAAAAATTTTGGAGATTAACCTTAAAAGACTTTGGAGATACTCAGCCTTTTACCTTCATGTTATAAACCGAGAAGATGAGATTCAGAGTGAGAGGATACCTTCCCTTTGGCCACTGAGATAGAGACAGAGCTCAGATTAGGACGTGGGGTATTGACTCACTATTTCAGCAGTTTTCTAACTTGTGTGTGTATCAGAAACCACTGGAGGGCTTGTTAAAATACACATCACTGGGAGAAACTTCAGAGTTTTTCATTGAGCAGGTCTATGTCAGTCAGAGTGTATACATTTCCTTTCCAAACAAGTTTCTAGCTGAAGCTGATGCAACTTCTCTATAGTCCACTCTTGAGGAACCACTGGTTTTGTTCTTCTTTTCTTTACATTGGGATTTCTTAAAGTGTAGAAGAACCTATATCGGAATCACCAGGAGAGGTAGTTATTATAAATATAGATCATATCGTGCATCTCAGAGTTACTGAATCTGAATCTCTGGAGGTAAGATGCTGGTGTCTCCATTTTACGCAGTTACTGCTGGTAAATTTCTATATATGCCGAAATTTAAAAATCATAACACCTAACCACACTGCTGCACTTCAGAAAGTCAAAGACCAAACTTTCCAGTGAGGTGATGAAATTCACAGAGTTGCCGAACTTGTACTCCATCCTCTGAAAACTCCAAGTACATAGCCAAAGGGATGAAGAAGAATTAAAAAGCTGCATCCAAGGTGGAAAAATGAGAAGGGTGTCATACCTGTGCCAAACACTTCGAGGATTTTTGGTGAGATATTGTAAAAATGAGACTCCATTGAGCAAGATGTTAAAGAGACGTCTTAGCATCTAGAAAAAATACTACACTGGTAGGGTAAGTCAGGATTAAAAAAAAAATATATATATATATATATATATCTCATCTCTCTCTCTCTCTCTCTCTCAGCCGGATGTGGTGGCTCATGCCTGTAATCCCAGCACTTCAGAAGGCCGAGGTGGGCAGATCATGAGCTCAGGAGATCAAGACCATCCTAGCCAACTTGGTGAAACCCCGTCTTTACTAAAAATACAAAAATTAGCTGGCTGCAGCAGTGGGTGCCTGTAGTCCCAGCTGTTCGGGAGGCTGAGGCAGGAGAATTGCTGGAACCCAGGAGGCAAAGGCTGCAGTGAGCAGAGATTGCACTACTGTACTCCAGCCTGGGTGACACAGCGAGACTCTGTCTCAAAAAAAAAAAAAAAAACAAAAACAAAAACAAAAAAAGTCAGAGCCCCACTAATACCCACTAACAATAGGGGAGGCGGTGGAGGCTAATGTGAGGCAGAGAGTGTAAGATGTGAAATCCTTTCCCCCACTTGGAATAAGCTGCATTCTATAGAAGTAGCATGGCGATTCCTAGGTTTCCATGATAATGGCCCATAGAGAGTCAGTTGTACATGAGGGCTTCACAACTTAGCCAAAGTACCAGGTGGGCAAAGTGAGGTATGGAGGCCTGGAAGCACCAGTCTAACAGTTTTGCTTGGTAACAATTACGAAGGAAAAACTGCTCAGAGACAGGATTCCTCTGCTTGGGGCCGCCCATATTCCAGGCTTTATCTGCAGTTACACAGGCTGAGTGATAACTGAACTGAAAATTTTGCTAATCAGCCTGGTGGTTTAAGACCTGCAGGAAGATTGTAACTTCAAATGTGTGGATTGGGAGGGAATTCAGGGAGTGCACATTTGCCTGACATAGGAGGAAACCCAAGTCCGGATGAACTAAAGTTGTTAATTGTTCATGATAAAAATAGCAAGATATTCTGAAATATGTGAGGGTTCATAGAGGAAACACACCTGTGCTCTTCTAAAAATACGGCATATTACAGCTAACCAAATAATGAATATGACAAGGAATATTCCAATAGAAAAATGGGCAAGAAGCCTGAATAGGCAATTCACAGAAAACAAAAATAAACACGTGAAAAAATCTTGTTTCACTAAAGAAATGTAAATTTAAACAATGAGATGCCAACTTTTTGCCCACCATTTTTGCAAAAAATTTTAAAAGTGGAAACATTGAAAAACATATGAGGAAGTAGGCATTTAAATTCTTCTGGAGAAATTGTAGGGTATTTAGAATATAATCTTAGAAGGCAACTTTATAATATACACCAAAAGTCATAGGTGTTTACACCATTTTTTTTTTTTTTAAGAGAAGGTCTCACTCTGTCTCCCAGGCTGGAGTCCAGTGGTGAGATCTCGGCTCACTGCAACCTCCACCTCCCGGGTTCAAGTGATTCTCCTGTCTCAGCCTCCTGAGTAGCTGGGATTACAGGAACGAGCCACAATGCCCAGCTAATTTTTGTATTTTTAGTAGAAATGGTGTTTACCATGTTGGCCAGGCTAGTGTTTATACCTTTGAACTGATAATTCCATTTCTAGTAATTAATTCTAAATCAGCAATAATAATAAAAGAGACACAAAAAGATTTGCAGGTAAGGATGTACATTTATATTAGCGTATAGCTTGAAACAACTTAAATATCCAAATATATGATATATTTAAATGAAAAACAGTATGGAGTTTCTTCAAAAACTTAAAAATAGAATTACCATATGATTCAGCAGCCCCATTTCTGGGTGTATATCCAAGGAGTTGAAATCAGTATATCAAAGAGATATCTGCACTCCCATGTTCATTTCAGTGTCATTCATAATAGCCAAGATATAGAAGCAACCTAAGTGTTCATCAACAAATGAATGAATAAAGAAAATGTGATAGATATACACAAAAGAATATTACACAGCCAGGAAAAAGAAAATTCTGTCATTACAACAACGTGAATTCGGCCTGCAGGACATTATGTTAAGTGAAATAAGTCAGACATAGAAAGGCAAATACCACATCATCTCACTGTGTTGGCCCATTTTGCATTGCTATCAAGGAACACTTGAGGCTGAGTAATTTATAAAGAAAAGAGGTTTATTTGGCTTGCAGTTCTGCATGCTATACAAGAAGCCTGGTGCTAGCATCTGCTTCTGGTGAGGCCTCAGGAAGTTTCCATTCATGGTGGAAGGTGAAGGGTGAGCAGGCACATCACTCGATGAGAGGGGGAGCAACAGTGAGAGGAGGGAGGTGCCAGTCTCTTTAAAAACCAGATTCAGTATGAGCTCATTATCACAGGGAAGGCACCAAGCCATTCAGGATGGATCCGCCCCCACGGCCCAAACACCCCCCATCAGGCTCTGCCTCCAACACTAGGGATCATATTTCAACATGAGGTTTGGAGGGGACAAGCATCCAAACTATATCACTCACTTATATGTGGAGTCTAGGAAAATCAATCTCATGGAAACAGAGTCGAATGGTGGTTACCTGAGGTTTGAGAGGAGGAAAAGGGAGATACTGATCAAAGAGTGCCATGTTTTGGTTAGGCAAGAGGAATTAGTTTTGGTGATCTATTGCACAGCATGCTGACTATAATGAATAATAACATCTTGTATATTTCAGAATTGCTAAGAGAGTAGATTTAAATGTTTTCAGTGTAAAAATATAAGTAGGTGAGTTGATGGATATGTTAGTTTATTTTTAATTAATTAATTAATTAATTAACTAATTTTTGAGATGGAATTTCAGTCTTGTTGCCCTGGCTGGAGTGCAGTGACGTGATCTCAGCTCACTACAACCTCCACCTCCTGGGTTCAAGTGATTCTCCTGCCTCAGCCTCCCGAGGAGCTGAGATTACAGGTGCCCACCACCATGCCCGGCTAATGTTTTTTATGTGTGTATTTTTAGAGAGACGGAGTTTCACTATGTTGGCCAGGCTGGTCTCGAACTCCTGACCTCAGGTGACCCACCTGCCTCGGCCTCCCAAAGTGTTGGGATTACAGGTGTGAGCCACCGTGCCCAGTCTGTTAGTTTCATTTAATCTTTCTATAATATGTATATCTATATCTCGAAACATCACATTATACCCTATAAATATTTACAATTATTGTTTTTCAATTAGATGCATAAATTAAACACTTAAAACAGTGCTACATATCTAAAGTGAACCACTACATTGCCATAGCAGTTCCCGAAGAGTATCTAAGGATATAAAGCATGCTCACCATTTTAAAATGATACATTAGCTTAGCAAATTATATAACAAGTTTACATAAAAACTCAATATGTATGAAAGAAAAAGGACTAAAAGGATATACAGCAAAATGTTCTATATTTTCCACACTTTGTACAGTGACAACACTTTTCTGATAGTTTTAAAATGTTGAAAATAGTCAATGCCTGGTTATGTGAATTATTCTACATTATTACAGTGGAATACTATTAAAAATTGTTAAAAAGACAGAAGCAATGTATCATTATTGACAGAATAATCACAAGATTAATTATTAGGTGAAAAACTAAAGTGAAAAATAGTGTATGACTAAGTTAAGAAATAAGAATTTTAAAACAAGTTGGCCGGGCACAGTGGCTCACGCCTGTAATCCCAGCACTTTGGGAGGCCGAGGTGGGCGGATCACGTGAGGTTGGGAGTTTGAGACCAGCCTGGCCAACATGGTGAAACTACATCTCTACTAAAAATACAAAAATTAACTGGGTGTGGCAGCGGTCACCTGTAATCCCAGCTACTTGGGAGGCTGAGGCAGGAGAATTGCTTGAACCCAGGAGGTGGAGGTTGCGGTGAGCCGAGATTGCGCCACTGCACTCCAGCCTGGGGGACGGAGCGAGACTCCATCTCAAAAAGAAAAAAAAAAAAATAGAATTTTAAAACAAATCAGATAGAGCTAACACTGACTACATTCTCACTCCAAGCATACAGAAATGGTGAATAAAATATAGTAATCAGAATTATTTTCTATATGTATGAAGCTCACGAAAAAGCGGGGGAGTCCCTTTTCAAGAAATTAAGAGGAAATGGAAATCAAGTCACTAGGTTCACAAAATGAGAAAACTGCCATGACCTGTGGGAGTATTAGACTTAGAGGTTTTAAAGATTAGGGTCTGAGGTTTTAATGTCAATGTAGTGAGAGACAATGTAGCCTTAGCACCCAAAAGAATGAGCTGGAAATAATATCCCTTCAGTAACGTTAGAATAGTTAGTTGCTCCTTTGTGGATCAAGGACTATAAAAGCATTTAAATTAGAGGACAAAAATTTTGCCTTTACTTAAGATTATGGGTAAAAAATAACAGTGCTCTTAGAGTAATTGAAACCTCAAACATGTGGCATATGTCGCTATGGAGTCTGAATTTACAATGACATCGTAGTTAAAAAATTCCGACTTGAGAAATTAACGTAAAACTGGTTTTTGGCGAGGGAACTTCTAGGGTCAGCTAGCAGAGGCATATGTAAACTCACTCTGTTGGGACATTTCCATAGAAACCGTTTTAGAAACTTTAGATTCCTTCTAATAAAGCAGACTTTGGAAACAACAACATTAACGTTAAAAGAATTTGAGATAAGAGAACAATCTGAAAAAGACTTTCAGAAGAGCTTTAAAAATGTTTAGGCTGGGTGCGGGGGCTTATGTCTGTACTCCCAGCACTTTGGGAGCCTGAGGACAGAGGATCACTTGAAGCTAGGGGTTTAAAACTAACCTGGGCAGCATAGTGAGTCTCTGTCTCTACAAAAAATGTTTAAAATCTGTTGGCCATGCTGGCATGTGCTTGTAGCCCCAGCTACTTGGGAGCCTGAGGTGGAAGGATTGCTTGAGCCCAGGAGTTCAAAGTTAGAGTTAGCTATGATTATGCCACTGAACTCCAACCTGTGTGACAGAGTAAGGCCCCAACACTAAAAAAAAAAAAAAAAGTATAGGATGGTAGGTATTAAACAGGGCCATTGAATGAAACAGCTTTCAAAATGAAAATGAGATACATTTTTAGAATTGGTGAATTGAAATTGAAATATATATTTGAGGACATTGCACAAAATGCAGTTCTGAAAGCTGATGAAGAGACATGAAGGATAGAGTGAAAAGTTCCAACATAAGTTCTGTCTGACCTTTAAAACAGAATAGAGCTAGTGGGGAATAAACTGAGAATTTGTAGAGTGACATAAAACTTTCTTTTAAAGAGTATAATAAGAATAATTCCACATCTAGACTCATCATAGTAAAGCTGCAGCTCACCAAAGGCAGACAGAAAAGTTAAAAATCATCATCATAAATTATAACAAATTAAAAAAGACACAGTAAATAGAAAATGAAATAAATTTAACTATACTAGTAATCACAATAAAGGTGAACAAATGTATTTACTAAAAGAGATTTAAATGTATCCCTTTAAACAGCATATATATATTTATATATATATACATTTTAAGAAGTTTAAAAAGTAAAGGGATAAAAAGAGATGGGAAAAATACTAGCAAACACAGAATGTAATAAAGCTGTATAGGGATATTACAATCACCCAGTATATAAGGCCAAGCAAACAAATTAACAGCAACAAAACAATAGGGAAAGGATTCCCTATTTAATAAATGGTGCTGGGAGAACTGGCTAGCCATACGCAGAAAATTGAAACTGGAACCCTTCTTTACACCTTATACAAAAATTAACTCAAAATGGATTAAAGACTTAAATGTAAAACCCCAATCTATAAAAACCCTAGTAGAAAATCTAGGCAATACCATTCAGGACATAGGCATGGGCAAAGATTTCATGACAAAGACACCAAAAGCAATCGCCACAAAAGCAAAAATTGACAAATAGGATCTAATTAAAGAGCTTCTGGACCACAGAAGAAACTATCATCAGAGCAAACAGACAACCCCATTAAAAAGTGGGCAAAGGATATGAACAGACACTTCTCAAAAGAAGGCATTTATCTGGTCAACACACATGAAAAGCTCAACATCACTGATAGAGAAACGCAAATCAAAACCACAATGAGATACCATCTCACACCAGTCAGAATGGTGATTAGAATGCTTTTACACTGTTGGTAGGAATGTAAATTAGTTCAACCATTGTGGAAGACAGTGTGGCGATTCTTCAGAGGCCTAGAAGCAGAAATAGCATTTGACCCAGCAATCCCATTACTGGATATCTACCCAAAGACATATAAATTATTCTATTATAAAGATACATGCATGCATATGTTCATTGCAGCACTCTTCACAATAGCGAAGACATGGAATCAACCCAAATGCCCATCAATGATAGACTGGATAATGTGCTACCTGTGTGGCATGGAATACTATGCAGCCATAAAAAGGAATGAGATAATGTCCATTGCAGGGACGTGGGTGGAGCTGGAAGTCATTATCCTCAGCAAACTAATGCAGGAACAGAAAACCAAACACCACGTCTTCACTCATAAGTAGAAACTGAACAATGAGAACACATGGACACAAGGAAGGGAACAACACACACTGGGGCCTGTTGGTTGGGGATAGGGGGAGGAAGAGCAGTAGGATAAATAGCTAATGCATGCGGGACTTAATAGCTAAGTGATGGGTTGATGGGTACAGCAAACCACCATGGCACATGTTTCCCTATGTAACAACCTGCACATCCTGCACATGTACCCTGAAACTTAATTTTTTTAAAAAGGTTATCAATTTTAAAAGATATCTAAAACGTATATTTAAAATTTTTAAACTTTAGAAAATAACTCAAGGTTCTCAGAAAAATCAGAAAATCAAAGTCTCACAAATAGTAAAGTATATATTAAATATCAGAAAAAATGATGATGTTTATGGCAGTATATTAAGGAAAATTATACTAGAAAATTTTAAAAATGGAGAATAAATGCCTATAAATGCCTCACTTAAGATATTAATAAAACAGGCCGGGCGTGGTAGCTCACCCAGCCTGTTTTATTGGGAGGCTGAGGCGGGCAGATCAGGAGGTCAGGAGATCAAGACCATCCCGGCTAGGCTAGCACAGTGGAACACCGTCTCTGCTAAAAATACAAAAAAACAAAATTAACTGGGTGTGGTGGTGGGTGCTTGTAGTCCTAGCCACTCGGGAGGCTGAGGCGGCAGAATGGCATGAACCTGGGATGCGGAGTTTGCAGTGAGCCAAGATTGTGCCACTGTACTCCAGCCTGGGCAACAGAGTAAGACTCCGTCTCAAAAAAAAAAAAAAAAAGAAAAAAAATACTAATAAAACAGCATGGTAAATCTAAAGAAAAAAAAAAATATAAGATAATGAATAATATGAAATTAAAAAAAAAACCTAATAGGACACAACCTATTTAAAGGAATTAATGAGACAGCCAAATACATGTTTTGAAAGATTTTGGAAAGTTTAATGAGACTAAAAATAAGAATTTGGGCTGACAATTGGAAGCTCTTAGAATGGAAATCATTGAAATTAAGAACTAAATGGATGGATCTAAATGGATGTAATAGTAAATACAGAGAATTTGTTAACAGGATAACTCCAAAAAATACATTAAGAACAAAGCATAGAGAAAAAAAGGGATAGAAAATAATAGAATTGGATACACAATAACATAAAAGATACAGTGAGAAAGTCTAGGAATTATGCAAGTATCCAGAAAAGAAAGAATGGGCAGAAGCAACATTTGAAGACATTGCGGCTGGAAATTTTCTCAAACGAATGGAAGACATCACGCCACAGAGTCAAGGAGCCCTAATAATCCTAAGCAGGGCTTTAAAAAATAAAAATAGCTTAAAGAGAAAAAGCAAATATAATCCATTCTACACAGAAAAATTATTTGATAACTTTCAACTTCCTCATGAGAATTTCTCAAATAAAAGGGAATCCCTTATAATGATAATAGGTATCAATCTAAAGCCTACAGAAACACATTTCATGGTGAAACAGAATTGTCTTTAACATAAGAGTGAGCGTAAATCTTTTCTATTACCTCTTGTATTCAATAAGCGTGGAAGTCTTGGATAGTATCCCAAGAAAAGAAAGAATCATGAAGGAAGTAAAACTCTTATCATTTGTACACATGGTGTTTCTCTAAATAGAAAATCCAGAAAAGTCTACAAGCTACTACAAAAATAATGACTTTTAAAGGCACATTGAATATACTATCAGATGCTAGAATTGATAGGCTCAAAAAGTAATCAAATAGAAAATATAAAGATAATGCTAAAAAGATTCAATTTACAATATCAGTGAATACTACCAGTTTTCTAGGAATAACAAGGGATGCATATAACCTTTATGGAGTAAAATTTAAAACTTTTTCAAAGGATGTAAGAGAAGATTTAATGAAAATGGATATACTCATGCCTCATATATGAGAAGACTATTATAAAGATGATTATCCCATACAAATTAACCTCTAAATTCAGTGAAATTCCAAAAACATAACTTTCTTGTGACTGCTATAACAAATTCCCACAACTCCTGTGGCTTAAAACAATAGAAATTTATTTTCTTGTGATTTGGGAGGCCAGAAATACAAAATCCATCACTAGACTGAAATCAAGGTGTTGGTAAGGTTCTGTAACCCTAGACCTCTAGGGGAGGATCTGTTCCTTATTGCTTTCTGCAATTTCTTAGCTTGTGGCTCCATCACCTCAGTCTCTATCTTCACGCTGCCCTCTCTTCTGTTTGTTTGTGTGTCTAAATGTCCCTCTACCTCCCTCTTTTAGGATACATGTAATTGTATTAAGGCCCAACTAAGTAATCTAGGATAATCTCCCTATCTCAAGATTTTTAACCCAATCACATCTGCAAAGACTCTTTTTTCTACCAATAAGGAACGATTCACATGTTCTAGGAATGAGAATATGGATATCTTTTGGGGTAGGGGGATTTTTTGGCCTCCTACAAGCTGGACTGTAGTCTCCAGAGATTCATGTACATCTCACACACAAAGTATATTCAACCGATTCCAATATTCCCAAAAGTCTCAACCCATGCAGCATCAACTCAAGTTCAAAATCTCACCCAACTGTCGTCAGTTTAAAAGTCTCAAATCTCATCATCTAAATCAGGTATGGGTGGGGTGCAGTGGCTCATGCCTGTAATCCCAGCACTTTGGGAGGCTGAGGTGGGCAGATCACTTGAGATCAGGAGTTTGAAACCAGCCTGGCCAACATGGTAAAACCCCGTTTCTACTAAAAATACAAAAATTAGCCCAGCGTGTTGGCACATGCTTGTAATCCCAGGTCCATGGGAGCCTGAGGCAGGAGAATAACTTGGGAGGCAGAGGTTGCAGTGAGCTGAGATCGTGCCACTGCACTCCAACCTGGGCAACAGAGTGACTCTCTCTCTCAAAAAAAAAAACAAAAAGCAAAAAAAAATCAGGTATGGCTGAAACTCTGGGTATGATCTGTCTTGGGACAATATATGATAGTGCTGAAGAGATTAGGCATGTAACCCATGGATCACTTTATCTCAAAATTTGTATCTGTAGATCTGTGAAATTAGAAAACAAGTTACCTGCTTCTAAAATACAATGGTGAGACGGGTGTAGTGTAACAGTTGCAGACATTTGCATTCCAAAAGGTAGAAAATAGAAGGAATAAAGGGGTCATTTGTGCCAAGCAATTTCAAAGTCTAGTAGGGCAAATTCCACTGGGTTTCAGGACCTGAAAGTAATTCCCTGAGGGTTCCTGGCTCTGGTCTATTTCCCTGTGATTGCAGCACCAGCCTCTAAACCCAAGGCTCTTCCCTCAGTCATTCTTCCTTTTTCTTTAATGTAGCATATGCTTGTAGCTGAATAATTTTATTAGCCTGTTTCCATCTGGTAGTTACTTTAGTCCCACCAGACAGTGTTTCTTCTAGCATAGCATTCTCAGAAATTCCGTGGGTCTCCTATGTGTGTTATGGGGATTCATGCCATTAATCAAGAGGTTCATATACAAATCTTCCCTGGAAAATCACATCTCTATTCTCAGCTTCTGCTGAGATATTTGAAGTGATCCATGAGTTACACGGCCAGTCTCTTCAGCAGTATCAAAGTTTATCCAATCCCACTTTTGGTTCTTCTGAGCACACTTTCTTAATAGTGACTCTCCCTATTGTAGCATCTTTGCAATCTGGATAGGTTGAGAATTTCCCAAATTATCGCGCTCTGGTTCCATTTTGCTTAATATTTCATTTCTTAATTTATCCCTCCCCTCTCACGTTTTAGTATAAACTGCAAGAAGAAATCAGACTGCACCTTCAACACATCACTTGAAAATATTATCAGATAAATATCCAAGTTCACCCATGTAGAAAGTACAAGTTCTTTCTACCTTATGGTGGAACACAAATTGGCTGTTATCTACCACTGGATAACAGCATCTTTCTTCCATTTTCCAATGACATGCTCCTTATTTTCTTTGGGACCTTAACAGTGTCTTCAATATTCATATTTCTACAAACATTCTGTGTATGATAATATATCTTTCAGATGATATAGACATTTTCTACTGTGTTACCAGTTTCTTCCGGAGCTTTACAATGGCCCCTTTAACATCCATATTTTTACCAGAAGTATGTGTAAGGCAATCAACACTTTTTCTATCACGCACCACAGAATTCTGCCCAACTCTATTCAGTGTCAGATTCCAAATCCACTTCCACGTTTTAGGTATTTGTTACAGCAGCACTCCACTTCCAGGTACCAAAATTTGCATTAGTTTCCTATGGCAGCTGTAACAAATCACCACAGACTTGGTGGCTTAAAGAGAAATTTATTTATTCTTTCACAATTTTGAAATTCAGAAGTCCAAAGTCAGTATCACTGTACTGAAATCAAGGTGTTGGGAGGGCCATGTTCCCTCTGGAGGCTCTAGGAGAGAATCTGTTCCTTGCCTACTGTCATTCCTTGGCTTGTGGCCACATCACTCCAATCTGCCTCTAAATGTCATATTCTCATGTGTGTGTGCTTAAATTTCCTTCTGCCTCCCTCCTACAAGGATGCATGCAATTACATTTGTAATCTAGATAATCCAGGATAATGTTCCCATCTAAAGATCCTTAACCTCATCATGTTTGCAAAGACCCTTTTTCCAAATAAGGAAAAATTCATAGGTTCCAAGGATTATGACAGGGATATCTGGAGGCAGGAGAGGGTATTTTCTAGCCTACCGTAATATCCTAACAGTATTTCTTTGTGATTGATAAATAGATCCTAAAATTCATATGGAAAAATAAAAGTATCAAGAACAGACAAAATAACTTTGAAGAAAGAGAATAAGAATGTAGTGACTCATCTTTTGAGATATTAAAACTTATAAATAAGATTTAAGAAATGAGACATCATGGTGCGATGGGAAGAATAAACAAATAGACCAGTGGATTGGAATAGATATTTCAGAAAGTGACCTATGAAGATAAGGGAATTTGGTAATGACAGAGTTGGCAGTACACATCAAAGTGCAAAAGATGGGTTATTCAATACATGATATTTGGACAATTAGCTCTCCAGATGGTAGAAAGTAAAATTAAATTTCTACTCAATGTGACATACAGTATCTTCCATATGGATTAAAGATCTCAATGTTACTAGCAAAACTTTAATCTTTTAGATGAAAATATCTTTATTAACTTGATGCAAGATAGGATTGTTTATTTAAGAAATGAAATCTTACACCTTAAAGTAAAAAAGAGAGAGATGTGACTACATTAAAATTATCAGCTTCTTTGGTTCAAAACCAAAACACCACCAACAAAGTTTAAACAGAAGCTGTAGATGGAGAGAAGATATTGCAAATCATCTAACCAACAAAGGTTGGTATGTAGAATAGAGAAATAACTCTTGCAAATATTTGAGAAAAAGCCAAAAGCACCTAATAGAATAATGGATATAGAGTAAGCACATGGAAGTTAAATAAAAAATAAGGTGCTCAGTCATACTTCACATCCATTTCTATGGCAAAAAGAAAAGTTTCATAATATCAAGTATAGGTGAAGCTGTTAGCAAATGAAAACTTGCATAAGCTGCTATAAATTGCTGTAATCATGTTGGTAAATTATTTGTCATTATGTAGTAACACCGAAGATGTGCATCTTCTATGACTTAGAAGTTTTCTGAGTAGGTTTATATCCTTGAGCAGTGCTGTTCAAAAGAATTCTTGGTGTTGATGGAAATGTTTTCTATTAGTACTGTCCAATAGGGTAGTCACAGCTCATAAGGTGACTAAGAGAGCTGATGAGTACCTGAAGTGTGGTTAGTGTAACAAATGAATGCTTAGTTTTTTTATATTTTCAATAATTAAAATTTAAATCACACTTGTGGCTAAAGGATACTGTATTGTTCAGCACAGCTTTAGAAAAACTCTCATAGGTATATAAAGACATGTCTGGAAAGATGGACAATGCTGCATTTTCCCTAAGAGCTATAAATGGGAAACATTGTAAATAAGGAAACAAATATGGGTACTCACGGGCAGTTGAGATGAATGAACTAGAACTATACTTACTACACTGATTGGGGTGAACACCACGCTGCTGTAACAGTGAGAACCTAAAGTTCTTTGGCAGAAATAATGTAAGTTCACATACCTTTCTCACATCACTAAGTCTGCATAACAGTCCCGTTTGGTGGGATAGATCTGTCATTTGGGAACTTGGTCTGTTCTATCTTTTGTTCTGCCATAACCTAGAGGCATAGTCCTCATCTCCATGATGAAAGCTAGATGATGAGTGAGATCACATGCAAGATGGCAGGAAAATAAAACACAAGAGGAATCAGATAGCTATTTTGTTTTAAGAAAGTGTGCAAGGAGTGGCACGTGTCATTTCTGCTAGCACATTCTCTAAAACCCTAGTCACATGGGAGCTGCAAACTGTGGTCACCAGGAAGCTATGACTTTGGAAACAAAATGCGTATTTGGAGACAACAGCAGTACGCTTTGGTCTCCTTTACTGGCTATCAAATATCTGTGCACACATTTCTTCCCACCCATAGAACATTCATTTCACAAGATAGACAATTCAAAGTCTCAGCCTGTTATGGCAAACAATTCAAATCTACAATTTCTGAGTGAGATGTGGTTGTCTCCATTGGCTCTGAGTATGTCTCCTCATGGCCTGGCAACCTGTGAAGGCAAATTGTTGTCAGCCTATCCTCCTAGACTATGGCATAGACATACCTAGAATGTGATACTGGGGAAGAACGGCAATGGCTCTCCCTTCAGTGACCCATAGAAGTTATCAAATATTGGCAGCAGGTGCCTGCAGACTCCTTGCCTGGTAAGTCAAGTTGCTTGCCTGAGAAGTAAGTTGCTTGCTTTGCCCATCTGCCTGTACCTCAGTCTACTCTCTTTATTTTATCTCTGTTTTTAAAATAGAGACAGGACTGTGCTCTGTCACCCAGGCTGGAAGGCAGTGGCACCATCATAGATCACTGTAGCCTCAACCTTCCCAGCTCAAGTGAACTTCCCGCCTTAGCCTCCTGAGTAGCTGGGACCACAGACATGCATGACCACACCTGGCTCATTTTTTGAATTTTTGTAGAAATGGGATCTCATGATGCTGCTCAGTTTGGTCTTGAACTCCTGGCCTCCAGTGATCCTCCAGCAGGATCAAGCATGAGCCACCATACCTGACCGTAGTTCTACTTGCTTGTCGAGTAATTCCTTTGTCTATTTTTCTTCCGGGTTCCTGTCTTGACCTTTGACAGTTTCTTTATCCATTATCATCTTGCGTCACATGTGAAGTGGACATTAGAAGATAAACCATTCTTTGGTACTTCAAGGGCGAAACAATCATGGAATTTTGCAAGTCAAACTTTTGGGGGGTTTTTTTTGGTTTTGTTTTGTTTGCTAGTATAATGCTCTCAAAAATGTTGTAGGCTTCTAATCCATTTATTTCCTGTTCATTTCTTGTTCCAATGACCACATTGGAAATTCTTTATAGACAGTTTTCTTAAACTCTACCTCCTTTATTTTCTGACTTCTGTGTTCCAGTGACACACTAAAGAAGAGGAGGCATTGGAGGCGGCCCAAGGTGAAGGCCATAGAGAATTTAAAAGGAAAACAGATCAAAAGATGGGCTGCTGTTTATTTTGTCTATATTCTGGAAATTCTAAACCATTTCAGTGATAAAATATACCCCTAGCCAGGGCAGAAAACTTCTACATCTCCCAATTTCTGAGGGACACATGCCTTACCAATTCTTCTCCCCTCAATATAAAGCTTGTTCCCCTAAGATCATTGAAAATGATAAGCTTTTATGGGAAGGTAACAGCCTTAATTTTATGTTTGCCCCAGGCTTTTCTGAGTTTGACTGAAAATTCTTGGTCGGCATTTGAAAAAAGTCAATTCTTGCCTGAACTCATTTCTTTTTTGGTAATACTCTCCGAAAATCAGCAGAAGAACTGCCACTGAATTGTAATAATCTGTGTCTGTACAGTGACAGACTTGGAAAGCATTTGACCTGGATTCTAAGTTATCAAAGACAGTAGTTGCACCAAATGTCTTTTTTCCTTTTGTTTTCTTTTTTGAGACAGAGTCTTACTCTGTCGCCCAAGCTGGAGTGCAGTTGTGTGATCTCAGCTCACTGTAAACTCCGCCTCCCAGGTTCAGGCAATGCTCCTGCCTCAGCCTCCCCAGTAGCTGGGATTACAGGCACATGCCACCAGGCCTAGCTAATTTTTGTATTTTTAGAAGAGATGGGTTTCACCATGTTGGCCAGGCTGGTATCTAACTCGTGGCCTCAAGCAATCCTCCCACCTTGGCATCCCAAAGTGCTGGGATTACAGACATGAGTCACTGTACCCAGTCCCAAATGTCTTAACTATAGCACACCAAAAGCCACTTGTTTCTCAGTCTACAATGTTTTCTTGCTGTCAGGCACCTGGCCAAATGATAAATGCCATCTACTTTTGATTTTTATGTTGGTGGATTTTACTTCTCATACCAGTATTTTAAAATACTAAAAATATAAGAAAAATTGAACAAGGAATATAGAGAAATATGGCTGAATAGAAGTCTACACTATTCATTCCCCACCCTACAGGAACGCCAAATTTTAACAACTACCTACACATAAAAAGCACCATTATAAGAGCCAAAAACAGGTGAGCAATCACAATACCTGGTTTTAACTTTGTATCACTGAAAGAGTGATTGAAAAGGGCAGGAAAGACAGTCTTGCACTGCTACACCGCCCCTCCCCTATCCCCTTGCAGTGGTGATGGAGAATCTGTGCTCCTGGGAGAGGGAGAGCGCAGCAATTGTGAGGCTTCGCATTGGTCTTTGTGCTGCTCTGTCACAGTGAAGGCCAGAACCAAGCTGTGCTCAGCTGATGTCCACCCACGGGGGAAGAATTTGGACTGGCCCTAGCCAGAGAGGAATCACTCATCCCAGAGGTTAGAGCTTGAGTTCTGCCAAGCCTTGCCACCACAGCTTTTAGTGATCTGGGGTCTCTAAGTGAACTTGAGGTGCAGTCTAGGCCACAGGGACTGCAATTTCTAGGCAAGATACGGTGCTGAGCCCAGCGAACTGGGGAAGCCTGAGACCTACTGCAGCCAGGGGAGCTAAGGGAGTGCTTGTGCCACTGCTCTGCCACCCTCTGGCAGCAGCTACATGGCACAGAGAAATTGCTCACTTGGGAGAGGAAGAGCACAGTGACTGGGGACTTTATGTTGAACTCAGTGCTGCCATGTCACCTGGCAGGATTCATCATCTGCTGACTACAGAGCCCCTGCACCTTGAACAATCAATAGCAATACCCAGGTAATATACTGTAAGCACTGGATTCTGAGGCCTGTTGGCTTCACGTATGACCTAGCACATTCCCAGCTGTGGTGGCTATGGTGAAAGACTCTTTCTGTTTAAGAAATGCAGGGGGGAAAGTAAAGGGCACTCTGTCTTGCACATTAGGTACCAGCTCAGCCACAGTGGGGTTGAGCACCAAGCATGCTCTTGGGGTCTCCAACTCCAGGTCTAGGCTCTTGGTCAGCTTTTCTGGACTTGCCCTGGGCCAGAGGAGAGCCCACTGCCCTGAAGGGTGAGTCTCAGACCTGGCAGCACTCATCACAAGCTGACTGAAGAGCACTTGGGCTTTGAGAGGGAAGAGCCAGAAGGGCTTTGTCTTGTGATGTGAGTGCCAGCTTAGCCACAGTAGACTAGAACACTAGGTAAATTTCTAAAAGTTTTGACTTCAATCAACGGCTCCCAGACAGCATCTCTGGACCCACCTGGGGCCTGGGGGAACTCATTGCACTGAAGGGAAGGACACAAACCTGGCTGGCTTTGCCACCTGCTGATTGTAGAGCCCTAGGGCCTTGAGCAAACTTAGGCAGGTAGTTATTACAGTGGGTCTTGGGTGAGACTAAAACAGTCCCAGTGGTGGTGGCCACAAATGTGCTTGTGTTTCCCCACCCCTAATTCCAGGAGGCCCAGCACAAAGAGAGAGAGAGACTCTGGGAAAAAGTATGGGAAAATAACAATGTCTGTGCCTTGTAACCCAGAGAATTCTTCCAGATCTTATCCAAGATACTAAGGCGGTAACTCTATGAATCTGCAAGAACCACAGCATTGTCGGTTTTGGGACCCAAGTCCCCTTGAATAACTGGAATGCCTTCTCAAGAAGGTTGTGTACTAATAAGCTCAGACTGTGACATCTACAATAAATGCCTAATTACTCAATGCCCAGACAATGGTATTCATCTACAAGCATCAAGATCATCCAGGAAAATATGACCTCACCAAATGAATTAAATAAGGTACCAGGGACAAATCCTGGAGAAACAGATAGATGTGACCTTTCAGACAGAGAATTCAAAATAGCTATGCTGAGGAAGCACAAAGAAATTTAAGATAGCACAAAGAAAGAATTCAGGATTCAATCAGATAAATTTAACAAAGAGGTTGAAATTATTAAAAAGAAGCAGAAATTATAGAGTTGAAAAATGCAGCTGACATACTGAAGAATGCATCAGAGTCTCTTAATATCAGAATTGATGAAGGAGAAGAAAGAATTAGTGAGCTTGAAGGCAAGCTATTTGAAAATACACAGAGGAGACAAAAAATAAAGCATAGCTATAGGATCTAGAAAATAGCCTCAACAGTGCAAATCTAAGAGTTATTGGCCTTCAATAGGAGGCAGAGAAAGAGAAGGGGGTAGAAACTTTATTCAAAGAGATAATATCAGAGAACTTCCCAAACCCAGAGAAAGATACCAGTACTCAAGTACAAGAAGATTATAGAACACCCAGCAGATTTAATCCAAAGAAGCCTACTACAAGGCATTTAATAAACTCCCAAAGGTCAAAAATAACGAAGGGATCCGAATAGCAGCAAGAGAAATGAAATAAGATACAGTGGAACTCCAAAACATCTGGAAGCAGACTTTCCAGTGGAAACCTTTACAGACCAGAGAGAGTGTCATATATCTAAACTGTGGAAGGAAAAATCTTTTACACTAGAATAGTATGTCTGATGAAAATATCCTTTAAGCGTGAAGGAGAAATAAAGACTTTCCCAGACAAAGAAAAGCTGTAGGATTTCATCAACACCAGACCTGTTCTACAAGAAGTGCTAAGGGATTATTTCAATTAGAAAAAAACATGTTTGCTTCAGCAGCACATATACTAAAATTGAAATGATACAGAGAAGATTAGCATGGCCCTGCACAAGATTGACATGCAAATTTGTGAAGCATTCCATATTTTTTCATGACCAAGAACCCAAAAGCAAATGTATTAAAAACAAAGAAAAATAGTTGGGACTTAATTAAACTAAAGAGCTTTTGCATGGCAAAAGGAACAGTCAGTGGAGTAAACAGATAACCCACAGAGTGAGAGAAAATCTTCACACTCTATACATCTGACAAAGGACTAATATCCAGAATCTACAAGGAACTCAAAGAAATCGGTAAGGAAAAAACAAACAATCCCATCAAGAAGTGGGCTAAGAACAGGAATAGACAATTCTCAGAAGAAGATATACAAATGGCCAACAAACATATGAGAAAATGCTCGACATCACTAATGATCCTGGAAATGCAAATCAAAACCACAATGCAGTACCACATTACTCCTGCAATGATACACAGAAAAATACATAATATTATAACACTGTAACTGTGTTGTTTAAATTGCTTATATCCTGAGTAGAAAGACTAAAAGATGAACCACTCAAAGATAATAACTACAACTTTTAAGACATAGTAGAAGAAGATATAAACAAAAATAGCAAGAAGTTTAAAAGCAGGGAACAAAGCAAAGTTTAGAGCTCTTGTTAGTTTTCTTTTTGTTTATGTATACAGTGTTAAGTTTTTATCAGCTTACAATCATGGGTTATCAAATAGTATTTGCAAGCCTCATGGTAACCTCAAATTGAAAAACGTATAATGGATACATAAAAAATTAAAGCAAGAAATTAAGTCATAAAACCAATCACCTTCCCTAAAAAGAAGATAGAAAGGAAGGAGAGAAGGACGAGAACACCACCACCAACAACGAAAACCCAGAAAACAAATAACAAAATTGCATGAGTAAGTCCTTATCAATATTAACACTGAATATAAAACTGAGTATAGAAGGAACACATATCAACATAATAAAAACCATATATGACAGACCTACAGCTAGTATCATACTGAATGAGGAAAAACTGAAAAACTTTCCTCTAAGATCTGGAATGCATCAAAGATCCACTTTTACCACTGTTATTCAACATTGTTCTCAAAGTGCTAGCTAGAGCAACCAGAAAAATAGAAATAAAGAGCATCCAAATTGGAAAGTGAGAAGTCAAATTATCCTTGTTTGCAGATAATATGGTTTTATATTTAGAAAAACCTGAAGATTCCACCAAAAAACTATTAGAACTAATAAATTCAATAAAGTTACAGGATACAAAATCAACATAAAAATCAGTGCCAATTATATATGTCAACAGTGAACACCCTGAAAAAGAAATAAAAAATGTAATCTAATTTACAGTAACCACAAATAAAATTAAATACCTAAGAATTCACCAAGTAAGTTCAAGATCTGTATAATGAAAACTATAAAACACTGATGAAAGACATTGAAGACACAAAATGGAAGAGTATTCCGTGTTCATGGATTAGAAGAATCAATATTGTTAAAATGTCCATAGTACCCAAAGCAATCTACAGATTCAGTGTGATTCCTATCAAAATACCAATGACATTCTTCACAGAAATAGAAAAACAATCCTAAAATGTATATGGAACCACAAAAGACTCAGAGTAGCCAAAGCTATCCTGAGCACAAAGAAAAAAAACTGGGGGAATCATATTACCGGACTTCAAATTATATTACAGAGATATACTAATCCAAACAGCATTGTACTGTCACACAAACAGACACATAGATAAATGGAACAGAGTAGGGAACCCAGAAACAAATCCATACACCTGTAGTGAACTCTTTTTTGGTGAAGGTGCCAAGAACATACACCAAAGAAAGTATACCTTCTTCAATAAATAATACTGGGAAAACTGGATGTCCATATACAGAAGAATGAAAATTGACCCCTATCTCTCACATTATACAAAATCATATCAAAATGGATTAAAGACTTAAATCTAAGACCTCAAACTATGAAACTACTATAAGAAAACTTTGGGGAAAGTCTCTAGGATATTGGATTGGTCTGGACAAAAATTTCTTGAGTAATAGCCCACAAGCACAGGAAACCAAAGCAAAAATGAACAAATAGGATCACAGCAAGTTAAAAAGCTTCAGCACAGTGAAGGAAACCACAAAGTGAAGAGACAACCCACAGGACAAAAGAAAAGATTTGCAAACTACCCATCTGACAAGGGATTAATAACCAGAATATATAAGGAACTCAAATGACTATATAGAAAAAATCTAATAATCTGATAAAAAAGGCCAAAAGAATTGAATAGCATTTCTCAAAAGAAAACATACAAATGGCAAACAGCCATATGAAAAAGTGTTCAACATCGTTGATCATCAGAGGATTGCAAATCAAAACTACAATATCATCTCACCCCAGTTCAAATGGCTTATATCCAAAAACAAGCAATAACAAATGTTGGTGAGGATGTGGAGAGTAGGGAATCCTTGCACACTGTTGATAGTAGTGTAAATTAGTACAACCACTATGGAGGACAGTTTGGAGGTTCCTCAAACCACTAAAAATAGAGCTACCATACAATCCAGCAATCCCACTGCTGAGTACATACCCAAAAGAAAGGAAATCAGGATATCAAAGAGATATTGGCACTCCCATGTTGGTTGCAGCACTCTTCACAATAACCAAGATTTGGAAACAATCTAAATGTCCATCAGATGATTACATAAAGAAAATGGTACATATACACAATGGGATGCTACACAGCCTTAAAAAAGAATGAGATCCTGTCATTTGCAACAACATGGATGGAATTGAAGGTCTTTATGTTAAGTGAAATAAGCCAGGCACAGAAAGACAAATTTCTCTAGTAAGTTCTTACTTACTAGTGGGTGTCAAAAAAATTAAAAAAAAAAAATGAACTCATGGAGATACAGAGTAGAAGGATAGTTACCAGAGGTTTGGAAGGATAGTAGGTGGTCAGGGGAAAGTGGAGAAGGGTACTGGGTATCAGAAAATATATAGTTAGAAGGAATCAATAAGACCTAGTATTTGATAGCACAACAGGGTGACTATAGTCAATAATAATTTAACTGTACATTTAAAAATAACTGAATATAATTGGATTGTTTGTAACACAAAGTATAAGTGCTTGAGAGACTGGATACCCCATTTCCCATGATGTGATTATTATTGCATGCTTGTATCAAACATCTCATGTACCTCATAAATACATACACATATTATGTACCCACAAAAATTTTAAAAAGAAAAAATGTAAGAACTTGGATGGTATATATATACATCAATTTCAAGATAATGTTAACCTCAAGGAAGGGAAAGAAAATAGGATTCTTTGTGGACTCAACTGTATCTCCAGCATTTTATTTATTAAAAAACTTATATTTGAAATAAATATCATAAAAATATTAAGCTTTTAAAAATCTGAGTCAGCATAGGCTATCTAATATATTAGGTAATTTCTGAATATTTATAATATTTCATATCTTTAAAAATCAAAACATTAAAAGTGTATGTATAATGCATATGTATTTGTGTATATATATATATACGTATATGTATACACACATAAATGTGTTTCAGTATGCATAAAATTTTTCTGAAAATATATACAAGAATTGGGGAAGGAGATGGTGCTACTAGGCTACTGGAAGTTTAGGTAGATCGGACCTTTAAAATTTTGTGCTATTTGTATGAATTTCCTTATCTAAATAGATACCTTTCTTTTTAACAAGTGAAGTAATTGCAAGTAGTTATAAGGAATTTGTCACAGAGTTATCTTGAATATTTTCTGGGTATATAGATTGCTTTACGTATATTATTTATGACGCTAAAATTTTTATTTCTGTCCCTTTGGAAATCCCCGGTATAACAAGGTATTTAATATCTAGCTTTCTTGTCTCCCTTTATTAACTCAACTTTCTTAAGAAATACTCAATGCCACCGGAATTTGATAACCCAGATATTTGGTGACTATGCCCTCATTTGCAAAAACAAAACAACACATCCTCTTTAAGAGGTAATGAGCTGCAAACTCTTGGTTTTTAAAAGGTTTCTTTACAGATGAATAGTAAAGGCTACCTCCTCCCTTCATTATATTCATTGTTGGTAATTCAAATACATTTATTTACTGAAAAGCAATAACATATTTGGTTTCTTGAAAGTTTTTGAATGTTTGGTATAGTCTTGACCCTCCAATCTACTTCTGTTCACACACCACTTAGAGATGTATTTCTAGAGTTTCTGTTTTAGGAGTAAGACTTACCCTGATACACAGAAAGATAGTTGATGTCAGCTACTTCATATTACATAGAAGAAAAAGCTGAAGGAAGGTTTATGTTCTGTGTTACAAGTCCAAGCCTCTTACTCATTCTCAAGTGCCACCATCAGATCCTGGTTTTCTTCTCAATATTCTCTAATTCACCAACTTGCCCCTGCCCTTGTGAGGAAATCATGCAATGTATTTGTAGTTTCCTCAAATTATTTTCTCAACCCCTTCTTTCATACTTTGAAGTTTTCCATCTCCTTCAGTTATAATATCCTTTTCCTTCTTTTTTTTTTTTTTTTTTTTTTTTGAGACTGAGTCTCACTCTGTTGCCAGTCTGGAGTGCAGTGGCATGATCTCGGCTCACTGCAACCTCTGCCTCCCAGGTTCAAGTGATTCTCCTGCCTCAGCCTCCCACGTAGCTGGGACTACAGGTGCCCACCACCACACCCGGCTAATTTTTGTATTTTTGGAAACGGGGTTTCACCATGTTGGCCTGGATGGTCTTGATCTCTTGACCTCATGATCTGCCTGCCTCAGCCTCCCAAAGTGCTGGGATTATAGGCGTGAGCCACCATGCCTGGCCTCCTTTTTCTTTTAATTGTTCTCAAACTCCTTATTTCGTACATATTTACGTACAGTAAGATTGTAAACTCTGTGAGAGAAGAAATCTTCTTTCTTTTTTCAATTAGTCCAAAGCAATTTAAAAGAAAAGCACTAAGTACTACTTTGTGTCAGGCCCTGTGCCAGGAGCTGGGGATATAAAAGTATGTATGACACTCTGTGATCCTGGGAGATGCATAATATTCTCCTGTAATATCTTTTAGTAAATATTCAATAAACTCTTGTTTATTGAACAGAGAAACCACAGTCTTGTTTACCCACCCAATCAAGACAGAAGCCTGGCAAGAACTGTAATCCTATTAACTCCTCAATAATGTCTAAACATACATTGTTTTAATCAAGTATATGGAAATTTGAGAAAACAATATATTTCAATGAAACATCCCAGATTTCTGTCTTCTAGAGCCTAAGAAAACAGTCAGTTGCATCTGGATCTTTGATGATATTGTTTTAACAATACAAACTATAAATAACATTCTCCAGATGAAAATTTATTTTTTTATAATTGAACAGAAATAATATGTTCGAAATAGGAATTCAGCAGTACTTGTTTCTCAGGACACAGGTCCCAAAGACCCTGCTGATTAAATAGAAAAAAAAAAACAAAAAACAGCCAAAACCTGCCAAAACCAAGATGGTGACAAAAGTGCTATCTGGTTACCCTCACTCTTCATTATATGCTAATTATAATATATTAGTATACTAGAGGAAACTCTCACCAGTGCCGTGGCAGTTTACAAATGCCATGGCAACATTCATAAGTTACCCTATATGATCTGAAAGGGATCCTCAGTTCCTGGAATTCCCTGCCTCGTTCCCAGAAAACTCCTGAATAATCTATCCCTTGCTTAGCATGTAATCAAGAAATAACCATAAGTGTGGTCAGCCAAGCAGCCACACTGCTACCTTGCCTATGGGGTAGCCACCCTTCTTTTCCTTTACTTTTTGTTTTGTGTGTTTGTTTGTTTGTTTTAAGATGGAGTTTTGCTCTTGTTGCCCAGGCTGGAGTGCAATGGTGTGATCACTGCTCGCTGCAACCTCTGCCTTCCAGGTTCAAGGAATTCTCCTGCCCGCCTCAACCTCCTGAGTAGCTGGGATTACAGGTGCCCACCACCATGCCCAGCTAATTTTTTGTATATTTTTGTGTTTTTTTTTTTTTTTTTTAAAGATGAAGTTTCATTTTTGTCACCCAGGCTGGAGTGCAATGGCATGACCTTGGCTCACTGCATCCTCTGCCTCCTGGGTTCAAGTGATTCTCCTCCCTCAGCCTCCCAAGTAGCTGGGACCACAGGCGCCCACCACCATGCCCAGCTAATTTTTATATATATATATATATTAGTAGAGATGGGGTTTCATCGTAGTGGCCAACCTGGTCTCAAACTCCTGACCTCAGGTGGCCCACCTGCCTCAGCCTCTCAAAGTGCTGGTATTACAGGCATGAGCCACTGTGCCCAGCCTTTCCTTTCCTTTTTAATAAGCTTTCTTTCACTTTACTCTGTCAGCTCATAATTGAGTTCTTTCCTACTTGAACCCAAGAACCCATGTGGTCTCCCAGGCTGGGCCCCAATTTTGGGGTTCACTTTGTGGCAGCTACATGAATTCCAACAATAAAGAACCTGCTATTTATAAACTTTTTTTGATTGTGACACTGAATATACACAGCTTACCTCTCCTGCTCAAATCTGGAAATGTTTGTCAACTCTGAGCAGGCCCTAGACAAAATAGAAAGGCCACTAGACTTTAACCAGTTCATTCAAACAGAACAGTTCAAAAACCCCCAAAAGAGAAAATGGAACCAGAGGTTGTCATTTTAATCCTGTCCAGTAAAAGAGTGTAATATAAATAAAAATGGATGGAAATGCTCTCACCCATTTAAAACTTATTTCTTAAGCCAAAGGACACATCATTTTTCAAAAATACTACATGGAGTATAAGAAAAGTTCAAAATCCTCTGGTCAAATTTCTTTTTTAATATGCCAAATGAAAATTTTACATGAAACCATGTCAAGAATACAGTGGTGCTCACTAGAGAAGGCAACAAAGTTTCAGGCAACAATTCTAATGTTTGCCCTCAGAGTAGAGGAAAAGTGTTCATTTATTTAAAAAGTATGCATGGCCAGGCATGGTGGTTCACGCCATAATCCCAGCATTTTGGGAGGCTCAGGCAGGCAGATTGCTTGAGACCAGGAGTTTGAGACCAGCCTGACCAACATGATTGATGTCTTACGTCTCCCCAAAACATATAGAAACTGTTAGAAACAAGAGCTTGAAGTCACAAGGGAAACGAGCACTCAAAGGATTTCTCAGCAAGGCAAATTTACTTCTGTGGAAGGATGCTGCTTGCACTTCTGGTTCCTGTGAGAGCACACTGAACAAAGGAGGGAAGGGGTTTTTATCCCCAGTGCAGTTAGTCCCTGCTTCTGTGTCCCCATTGGCTGGAGTTGGACTGCACGATCTAAACTGACATAATTGGCTACCATTTAAAATCGAATATGGCTAATTAGGCAGGAAGGGAGAGGCTGTCTGTTACAGTACAAGGCATGCTTGGGCATGTCAGGGCGCAGCAAAGCCGGAAGGGTAGTTTTGGCAGGAAGAGCTGTTTCAGCAGGAGAGGCAGTTTACAGAATGGGTAGCCAGGGGCAAAGAGCACTCCTTCCAAATAAGGAAGAGATATGAGTTAGATTGGGACTGGTGGGATAAGTTGTTTACGGAGCAGGTAGCTTAGGAGAAGGGACTAGGAAGTTGATCTCATGAACAAAGAACAAGGAGGTCAAAAATTAAACCTTTGAAGAGGAACTTACTGTATCTGACAAAACCAAGTTGTAACCCAAACATCTTGGGCACATGTTCTCAGGATCTACCTTTGAGTCTGTGTCTCAGGACTTGGTCAGTCATATTTAACTTGGAATAAACCTCTTTGAATATTTTATGGTCTGACTCTTTTTGTTGATAGAATGAAACTCATTCTGAAAGGAAGTGACCCCTGAGTGAGAGCCCTTATCTAGAAATGGAGCGTTCAATCTTTAGGTCAAAATTCCACTTGCTACTTAGAAGTAAGTTGTGTGGATTTTTATCATTATAATAAGCATTTATAGTCATAGTGTAAGAAGTTGAGGTAGATGTTCAGGACCTGAATCAGAACTGAGGGTGTTTTCTATGCTCCTTATCTAACCAAGGGAGGTTTAGAAACTTTGCTGTTCCAGGTTTAGGCACATTTCATATTTCTTCCTTTCCAGTTTGAATGATAATGTATTCCTCTCTGTTTCTTTATTCATTCAGTAAAAGCCTTTTAGTAACTTCTACTTTTATATAAGGAGGAAATTAAAATATTTTACCCCAAAATATATTTATTTGATATACTTTGAAATGGCTTTCTCTTAGCCACCTGACAGAACTGGCCTTACAAAGCAGTCTAAAGTGGAGAAAATTTGCATCTGTAGAGAATCTCCATTAATGCAGCCATGCTCCCTTGCCTTTCTGAGCCTTTCTGCATATCCAGGAGAGACTGAGAGTCTGACACCTTTAAAATTTTAAAAGGAAACATTTACCATCCATTGTCTCTATTGGAGGTTTCATCTACATAGCAATGCCACCTTTGCTAATCAAGCCTCTTCTCCCCTTCCCATAACCTATTTTACCAGAATCTAAGCCCCCATTCTTTCTGTAACCTCAAAATGGTATATAAATTTCTGGAACTCATTGAGAAGTTGGGTCTTCATTATGGAGACTCCCATGTATCCATGTTGAGTACATTTGTATGCCTTTTCTCCTGTTAATTAATCTGCCTATGCCCCTGATTTTTAGCAAATCTTTAGGGGGCCAAGGGCCTTTGGCTCCAGTCTTAAAATTCTCTTCATCTTTCACATGTTTGATAAGTAGGACCTTGTGTTTCTGGATATTTGTCCTAAGTGAGGATGTCTTTGGGAAAGAAGACAAATGCAAAATGTTTTATAAAGCCGAGTGTCACAAGATGTTAAGACATCACAAGGACGGGACTCAGCATCTTTCCAGTAGCAGACAAATAGAGCAGTGACAGGTGATTTGGCCTGTCTCTTCCGGGGTAATCCCTCCAGCTCCTGTCAAATGCTATGGGTGGTTATGATGTTGTCTATGCAAGGCACTATAAGTGGAAAAAAGGTCTGAGTAATGCTGTGCTACAGGAAGGGGTTTTTGTGGTCTATGTAAGTTATTAAAATCTGCATTGACAACTTCCCATGTGGTTCTTTAGCTATTCAAAGAAAACAAAACCTCCTAAGTTATTTCCAGGCACACTTGTCTTTTTCTTTTAAATTACTCAGACATCACAAAGTGCCTAGACAATTGAAAGTTGGTCCCGATGACTCAATCTTTCCCCACCAAAGTTGTGAACACTGGAGGAAATAATGGATATTATTAGATAGTGCTTGACACATGATAGGTATGTAATTAATGTTTGTTTTTAAAAAGCTGGTGAGCAACAGCCTAAAATTGACATTTTTTATTCCTTCACCTTCAAGGGAAAGAGACCTGCAGTTAAATTTGAAATGATGGACAACTTGACCCCAACAAGACCTTGCTGTAATTTGAATTCCTGTTGGCTGTCTGAAAGGTAAGATAAGGTTAGAGCTAAAGGTGAGTAAAGGAGACTAAAAGGCACTTCAAGCCTGGAAAACTTGTTTGCTTAGATGCAGTTTTATCTATACAATCACAGTCATATTTCTATTTATGTTTCATATCAGATGGTAGCCTGGTAGGTATTTCTAGGTGCAAGTATGGACTATAGACTGAAACAGGATTGAAGAACAGAGTAATTTAAGCAAGTATTGAATTTCAAATGCAAGGTCTCACTTAAATGTAGGTAGAAGAGGCTACCTGTATTTAAAGAACCATGCAGATATTAATATAAAAGAGAAAGATGACACAGAAAAATCAAGGAGACCAAAAGAGGGTTATTTGAGAAGGTCACTGACATTGACAAAATAGATATTAAGAGTATGTGGGAGTGACTGAATTGGAATTATTGGCCTTTGTGCCCAAATATCTTTCCCAGTTACCCAAACAGTGATATTACTCACTTCACTAGTTAAGACATTGAGATCTCTTATTTAGATGCAAAATAAAGTTGAATAGAATATGAAATCATCACCAGCTATTAATATCTTATGGTTATTATACTACTAGTTTAGTTGGAGTCTTAGAGATGGGTCAAAGGACAGGTAAGTTTTGATGAGAGACAGGATTTGGGAGGTTCAGAAGATAAGAGGGTACCTAATGTTCAATCTTGCTGAAGAAGAAACCAAAGCAATAGAAATAATTGTGCCTTATGTTGAAAGATGATTCTAGTTATATTTCCAGAATTTTTTTTCTTTTGGAACATATGTGTAGATTTAAATGTGACTTCTGTTGAGCCATATTAATTCTGCTATCTTTTTCCTTAAAATGTACAATAAGAAACAAAGGAGAATAGCTCCCTCTAAGAAGAAAACAGACTCTGATACGCTAGAGAAGTATTGATGAAAAGAGTCAAAATCTGTAAAATATTTAAAGAGGTTTATTCTGAGGAAAATATGGGTAGCCAGTGACACAGCCCCAGGAGGTCCTGAGAACATGTCCCCAAAGTGGTTGGTTTACAGCTTAATTTGTTTTTGTTTTTTTTTGAGATGGAGCTTTACTCTTGTTGCCTAGGCGGGAGTGCAGTGGTGTGATCTTGGCTCACTGCAACCTCCACCTCCCAGGTTCAAGTGGTTCTCCTGCCTCAGTCTCCCAAGTAAATGGGATTACAGGCATGCACCACCATACCTGGCTAATTTTGTGTTTTTAGTAGAGACAGGATTTCACCATGTTGGCCAGGCTTGTCTCGAACTCCTGACCTTAGGTGATCTGCCCACCCCAACCTCCCAAAGTGCTGGAATTACAGGCGTGAGCCACTACGCCTTGCCTACAGCTTGATTTTATACATTTTTGGGAAACAGAAGTTACAGGCCAACATCAATCACTACTTGTAAGGTGTACATTTGTTCAGTTCAGAAAGACAGGACAACTCAAAGCGGAGGCTTCCAGGTCATAGGTAGTTTCCAAGATTTTCTGATGTGGTTGAAAGGGTTAGGTTATTATCTAAAGACTTTGAATCAATAGAAAGGAATGTCTGAGCTAAGATAAGGGGTTGTGGAAACCATGGTTGTTATTATGCAGATGAAACCCTAAGTAGCAGGCTTTAGAGAGATTAGATGGTACAGGTGCCAGACTCTTAGTTAAATCTCTCTTGGATCGGGAAAAGACCTGGAAAGGGAAGGGGGTTCTCTACAGAAAGTAGATTTTTCCCACAAGAGACAGCTTTGCAGGACCACTTCAAAATATGTCAGAGACGTATATTTTGGGGTACAATACTTTAATTTTTTTCAATATCTGCTGCCTTTGTTGTGATACTATACTGGAGTCAGATTCGAATTTGGTATCTTATTACTACAAAGAGCTTGTTTTGTCACTCATAAGATCTCTGTTTCAGTGCTAATGCTGGGCAGCTGTGATGGAATTCCAAAGAGAGGAGAGTATAATGAGGCATGTCCAATGCCCAGCCCCCTTCCCATCATAGTCTAAACTAGTTTTTCATGTTTATTGTGGAGTTCCCTTGGCCGAGAGTGGGATCCATTCAGTCTGTTGTGGGGATTAGAATTTTAGTTTTGCTTTACAGAAGAAAGGCTATTACTTGAAGCAGGTGAAAAATGCTATATGCAAACTATGAGAATACACAAACACCTACATCTGCATCTACCTAAGGAATGACTAATTCTATTTGTCAGCTCAACTGGGCTAAAAGATGCCCAGATAGCTGGTAAAACATTACTTATGGATATGTTTGTGAGAGCTTTTCTGGAAGAGATTAGCATTAGAATCAGTAGACTGAGTAAAGAAGACTGACTTCACCAATGTGTGTGGACATCGTCCAATCCATTGAGAGCCCAAATAGAACAAACGGTGGAGGAAGGGTGAATCATTCTGTTTAAATTGGGGCATTTATCTTCTCCTGCCCTGGGAGATTGGAGCACCTCATTCTCAGGCCTTCTGACTCAGACAGGGACTTACACCATCAGCCCTGCCCCAGTTCAAGGCCTTCAGGCTCAAACTGAATAACACTACCAGCCTTCCTGGTTCTCCAAGGTTGCAGATTGCAGAGTGTGGGACCTCTTGACTTCCATAATCGTATGAGCCAATTACCATAATAAATCCATACCCCTTGATTCTCCTCTGCTTATGGGTTATATCCTAATAAGTCCATTGCAAGTTGAAAATATTGCAAGTTGAAAGTGCATTTAATACACCTAACCTACCTACCATCATAGCCTACCTTAAACATTCTCAGAACACTTACATTAGCCTGTAGTTGGGCAAAGCATCTAACACAAAATGCCTATTTTATAACAATTTGTTAAATATCTCATGTAGTTTATTGAATATTATGTTAAAAATATGCCACTTTTATACCATCATTAAGTTGAAAAATTGTAAGTGAAACCGTCATAAGTTGGTGACTCTATGTGTGTGTATATATATGTGTGTGTGTGTGTAGATATTTGTCTATATCTCTATATAGGTTCTGTTTCTTTGGAGAAACCTAACTAATACAGATTTTGGTATTGAGAGTGTTTCTAGAGACACCAAGTTTTAATAGTGAGTTTCTCAATTAGATCTAGGGTTTCTGTCATTGGCTCTCACATCTGATTAGATTTAAAGGAATAGTGATGCTATTTCCAGTAGTAAAGAGAGCACTGATAGTCTAAGGCATAATCTGTTTATAGAGATATGCAAATAATCTACACTGGATAATCATAATCAACTACTTACAAGAAGCAAGGAGGTTGGTGACTCTGTATATGATTGATACTTTCGGACATTTTTGGAATATTAAGGAGCATAATGATGTCAGTTGGTTGTTTCTGATGTTATTGGACAAAGTGGTGAAATAAATGAATGAACTCAAGGATTTGAATTCCCAGCTCAAGAGACCCATAAATGAACCTGGTCAACATGGCAAAACCCTGTCTCCACTAAAAATACAAAAATTAGTCAGGCTTGATGGTATGCGCCTGTAGCCCCAGTTACTCGGAAGCCTGAGGCACGAAAATTGCTTGAACCCGGGAGGCAGAGGTTGTAGTGAGCCTAGATTGGACCACAGCACTCCTGCCTAGCAACAGAGCAAGAGTCTGTATCTAAAAAGAAAAAAGAAAAAAAAAAAAAGAAAAAAAAGAGAGAGCGAGAGAAAGAGAGGGCTTCTAAGTGTGCTCTGAAGAAGGGCATTATCACCTATAGCCACAGGGCGGAAATTGCTGAAAATTAAGAACTTCATCCTGCAGTTGGCTGAATTACAATGCAAGTTGAAGTCCCAGCTTTTCAGGGAGACTGCTGTTAAAGTGAGGGCAATTTATTGGGGAAAAAATGTAAGTTGGGATGGGGGCCTGTGGAAATACCCTGATGCAGCTGGGGACACTAAGCCCCTGAATTATGATGAATCTTCTTTGACATTGAAAGTAGTCTCCCCACACCAATGGAAGTGGCTGCCCTACCTCAAGTGGAATTGCCTCCCCGCTACCACAGTATTATCAGCTTTTCCGCCACCACGCGAGAGTACTAATACCGAGGAAAAGAGTAATGGCATCCCCTGAGGCAGCTGCCATGTAAGATAATGCTGATTATCCTCAGTACCTACCCTGCTACCCCTCTTTTCTTCTAGACTTGTAACAAGACTGAAGTCTCAGCAGATCCCTAAAGATAAGGTACAAAATATGACTCGTGTGGAGATGTACTACGTGCCAGAAGAACTACTTGAATTCTTGAATTTTATTTTACTTTTTTTTTTTTTTTTGAGGCGGAGTCTCGCTTTGTCACCCAGGCTGGGGTGCAGTGGTGCAATCTCAGCTCACCAATCTCCACCTCCCAGGTTCAAGCCATTCTCCTGCCTCAGCTTCCTGAGAAGCTAGGATTATAGGTACGTACCACCACAACCGGCTAATTTTTGTATTTTGAGTAGAGACGGGATTTCTCCATGTTGGCCAGGCTGGTTTTGAACTCCTGACCTCGTAATCCACCCGTCTCAGCCTCCCAAAGTGCCGGGATTACAGGCGTGAGCCACCGCGCCCGGCTGAACTACTTGAGTTTTCTAATTCGCACAAGCAGAAATCTGGGGGACATATATAGAATAGATATTAAAGATATAGGGTAATGGTGGAAGGAACATAAAGTTGAATTGGGCTGAATTTATTGATATAGACTCACTAAGAAGAGATTCTGCATTTAATGTTCCAGTTCAGGGAGTTAGAAAGGGCTCCTTCAGTTTGTTTGGTTTATTGCTGAAACGTGGATCAAAAGATGGCCCAGTATGAGCGAATTAAAAACATTGGATCTCCCTTGATTTAATATAGAGGAAGAGATTCAAAGGCTTAGAGACACTGGAATGTTAAAGTGGATTTATCATTGAAGACCTACTTACCACCCACAGGGGCAGGGTCTAGAAGCCATACCATTTACCAATACTTTCAGAAATAAATTTGTGAGGGGAGCCCTAATATCCTTGAAGAGTTCCATGGTTGCTCTTCTCTGTAGGTCAGACATTTCAGTGGTAACCCCGGGTTCTTGCACTCTCCCAGGATAGAAATCAAAAGAGATCACTGAACACAGCAGCAAATGTTAAATTTAAGTTTATTCCACCTTGTGCACAAGGGAGCTAGCATTGAGAAAGGAAGAACAAGTGAACTGCTCCCCAAAGACAGTATGTGAGTTAGTTTTATAGGGTCTTTCCATAGGGAAAGCTTACATCAGCAGGTACATGTACAGGAGGAGCTTTTCTAACACTTGCGTGGTGGTCAACATGCTTCTTCATATACTGTATGTAGCATTAGCATTTTAAATCGCTACCCTGGGCATGAAAATGAGGAGGCATTAAAATGACCAAGAGGTAACTTTAGGTTGGAATTTAAGTCTAGCTGTGCATGCAGAGCTCTGGGGAAATCCCTAGCCCTCTGAAATAGGAGCTTGTGGTTAATAGTCTCTTGGGTCTCTTGTTAGTGATTGGCTGAGAGATAAGCTAGAGTTTCAATGAGGGGTGTTTATCCTTTTCCTCCAGACCATCTTAAAATAACGAATCAACCAACCTGCCTGTCTCAACCTCAGCTGCTCAATTAGAAAACCTAAATGCAATGAAAGTGATTGGACCTTGGGATGCCAGAGAATAAATAGTAGCACTGAACTGCCAAGAGTAAGGTCAGTGTCATTAATAATGGACAGCAGGGTGAAAGCAGTAATCAGAATAGTCTGACTTGGTCAGACCTATGGTGTTGAAGAGTTAATCACAGTGTTCCTAGAAATGAAATAGATATTGTATTAGTCAGCGTTCTCTAGAGGGACAGAACTAATAGGATAGATGTGTGTATATATATAAAGGGGAGTTTATTAAGGAGTACTGACTCACACAATCACAAGGTGAGGCCCCACAATAGGCCGTCTGCAAGCCAAGGATCAAGAAAGCCAGTCTGAGTCCCAAACCTGAAGAACTTGGAGTCCAGTGTTTGACGGCAGGAAGCATCCAGCATGGGAGAAAGATGGAGGCCAGAAGACTGAACCAGTCTAGTCTTTCCTCATTCTTCTGCCTGCTTTTATTCTGGCCATGCGGGCAGCTGATTAGATGGTGCCCACCAGATTGAGGGTGGGTCTGCCCCTCCCAGTCCACTGACTCAAATGTTAATCTCCTTTGGCAACACCCTCACAGACACACCCAGGATCAATACTTTGCATCCTTCAGTCCAATCAAGTTGACAATCAGTATTAACCATCACAGATACCAAGCCTACTAAATTCTTACTTGATCTGTATAAGCAGAAAAGTTCTAGGTCAGATGGGCAAAAGTATAACTTGAATCGTAAAAACAGAGAGTCATAGCCCCTTAATGAATTCTCAGACTTGAGTCAGTTTACAGACACAAAATCACTTGAATGAAGAGAAGGAAAGGTGCGCTTGAGGAAAGGCTCTGGTATACTACTGATAAATGTACATACTATTCATCTTTTTCCCATTCTTCCCCAAATGTGCCTATTTTTGGCAGGGTAACTGCATTTAGGCAAAGAAAATAATGAGACTTTTTCAGGACCAGTAGGCACTGGCTGCAAACTGACTAGTTCCAGGAGATCCAAATCATCATTTGACCCTCCATTCAAAATCGGGGCTTATGGTGGTCAGGTGATGAATGGATTTTAAGCTCAGGTCTGTCCCACAGTGGAGCTAGAGGGTCTCCAAACCCATCCTGTGGTTATTTCACCAATTCCAGACTGTATACTTGGGATAGACATATTCTAGAATCCTTACATTGTTTCCATGACCTTTGGATTAAGGGCTATTATGGTGGTGAAGGCCAAGTAAAAGCCATTGGAACTGCCTACTGAGGAAAATAGTAAATCAAAAACAATACAACATTCCTGGAGGGAGTGTAGAACCATCTGTGAATCAGGTTCTAGTCTTATCTTCCTTTGTCAACTGGTAGGAAACTCCTCATGCAGCCATAGGTGCAGGCTGGGAGAGAGAAGGCAGCGTAGCAGGAGTGGGGACCATAGGCATTTGGACTACTTCTTGATGCAACTTACTTGTGCCTTCAAAACCTGCTCAGGCCTTATTACTTACATACCACTTCCATTTGATGAAGGAGTGCTGATGCACGTGGTCAACTTTATGAATTGTCAGATAATATACAATTCAGATCACATGATTCTTTGGTGGCCCATGACTCAATTACAGTGCTAGCTACATGGCAGTACCTTACAGGGCTTGGGTAAGATTGTCCAGAAGGATATTCTGAATTGGAATCCTATATATGGTATGTTTTTTTCTGATAGCCAGGGTTCATGGGTCCAGGAATCAAAAGGTAGAAATGGGAGTGGCACCACTCACTGTTATTCCTAGTGACCTACTAGCAAATTTTTTACTTTCTGTTCTCACAACTTTATGCTCTACTGACCTAGAGGTGTTAGATCCAATGCAAATGAGGAGATTAGTGCCATCATCAAAAACTTGAAAGATGCAGAGTTGGTGACTCCCACCACATCCCCATTCAACTCTCCCATTTGGCCTGTGCAGAAGACAGATAGAACTTGGGGAATGATAGTAGATTATTCTAAGCTTAACCAAGTTATGACTCCAGTTGCACCTGCTGAAGCAGGTATGCTTTCATTGCTTGAACAAATGAATGCATTCCCTGGTATGTGGTACACAGATATTGATTTGATAAATGCCTTTTTTCCCATACCTTTCCATAAAGTCCTCCAGAAGCCATTTGCTTTCAACTGGCAAGGTCAGCAATACACCTTCACTGTCCTATTTCAAGGGTATATCAATTCATCATTGCTATGTGATAATTTAGTTCACAGGGGTGTTTTCTAAAACACTTCCTGGTTTATTAGAAAGGACATTACAAAGGTCACAGATGAAGAGATGCATAGGGCAAGGTATGGAAAAGGGTGTGGTGCTTCCAAACCCTCCCAGGGAGGAGTAGTATTCTCCAGGAACCTCCACATGCTCATCTATTTGGAAGCTCTCTGAACCTGTCCATTTGGGGTTTTATGGAGGCTACATTAGGTAGGCATGACTGACTAACTCAATGGCCACTGATGATCAGCTTAACCTTCAGACTCTTTCCCAGCCAGAGGTTGGGCTGAAAGTCCCAACCCTGTAATCATGCCTTGGTTTTTCTAGTAACCAGCCCCTATCCTGAAGCTACCTAGGGGCTGCCAGCCACCAGTCAACTCATTAGCATACAAAAGACATGACTTTAGAGAGCCTAAGGATTTTAGAATTTGTATACCAGGAAGCAGGTTGAAGACCAGTTCACAGAGATCTTGACTGCCTTTTTCTTCAGATGGATATCACACTGGCCTGTTACATTGATTACGTTATGCTGATTGGACCTAGTGAGCAAGAAGTAGCAACTACTCTAGACTTATTGATAAGATATTTGCATACCAAAGGATGGCAAGTAAACTGAATTAAAATGTAGTGACCTTTTACATAAGTGAAATTTGTATGGGTCCAGTGGTGTGGAACTTGTGAGATATTCCTTCTAAGGTGAAAGATAAGTTGTTGCATCTGGTCCCTCCTACAACCAAGAAAGAGACACAATGCCTGTTGAGCCTCATTGGTTTTAAGAGGCATTATATTCCTCAATGGCTCTGTTGCTCCAGCCCATTTACCAAGTGACCCAAACAGCTGCTAGTTTCGAGTGGGGCCCAGAACAAGAGAAAGTTCTGCAACAGGTCCATGCTGCTCTGCCAGCTGCTCTGCCACGTGGGCCATATGATCCCACAGATACAATGGGGCTTAAAGTGTCAGTCATAGGTAGGGATGCTGTTTGGTGCCTTTGGCTGGCCCCTTTGGGTGAAATGCAGTACAGACTTCTAGGATTTGGGAGCAAGGCCCTGATATCATCTGCAGATTTAAAAATACTTTTAAGAGACAGCTCTTGGCCTGCTACGAAGCCTTAACTGACTAGTTTCAGGAGACCCAAATCATCTTCTGACCCTCCAATCAGAGTAGGGGCTCTTAAAGATCAGGTAATCAATGGATTTTAAGTTCAGGCATGTCCTACAGTGGGTCTAGAGGGTCTCTAAACCCATCCTGTGGTTATTTCACCAATTCCAAAATGTATACTTGGAATAAACATATTCTGCAATCTGTACATTGTTTCCATGACCTGTAGAGTGAGGGCTATTGTGGTGAAGGCCAAACGCTGACTGCTTGATCATGAGCACCAAAGAATCATGAGACCTAAATTGTATGTTATCTGGCCCAACAAGTCATAAAGTTGGGCATGCACAGCAGCGCGTCATCAAGTGGAAGTGACATATAAATGGTCAGGTCTGAGCAGGTCCCAAAAGCACAAGTAAGTTGCATGAAGAAGTGGCCCAAATGTCTATGGTTCCACTCCTGCTACACTGCCTTCTCTCTCACAGCCTGTGAATGCATGGGGAGTTCCCTATGACCAGCTGACAAAGAGAAGACTGTAGCGTGGTTTACAGATGGTTCTGCACAGTATGTAGGCACTACACAGAAGTGGACAGCTGCAGTACTACAGCCCTTCTCTGGGGCATCCTTAGGGACAGTGGTGAAAAGAAATCCTCCCTGTGGGCAGAAATTTGGGTGGTGCATCTTGTGCACTTTGCTTGGAAATGGCTGGATGAGCAATTACATACCAACTCATGTGTAATAAATAGTCAATGGTTTGGCTAGATGTTTAGGAAAGAAACATGATTGAACAATAAGTGGCAGAGAAGTCTAGTGAAGAGGTATGTGGCTAGACCTCTCTGAATGGGCAAAACACGTGGATATTTGTGTCCCATATGAATGCTTACCAAAGGGTGACCTCACCAGAAAAGGATTTTAACAATCAAGTCAATAAGATGACCCATTTTATGGATACCTGCTGCTTCTTTCCCCAGCCACATCTATCATGATCCAAAGGGCCATGGTTGCAGGGACAGAGGTTATGCAAGGGCTCAGCAATATAGACTTTCACTCACTAAAACTGACTTGGCCATGACCACTGCTGTGGGCTGAAATCTGCCAACAGCAGAGACCAACACTGAGACCCTCCAGTGTGGCAGAATTCCCCAACGTGATCATGCAGCTACCTGGGGGTAGGTTGATTGTATTGGACCACTGCCACCATGAAAGGGACAGTGTTTTGTCCTTACTGAAATAGATATTTACTCTGCATATAAATTTGCCTTCTCTGTATGCAATATTTCTCCCAAAACTACCATTCGTGGACTTATAAAATGTCTTATCCACCATCATGTTATTATACACAGCATTATTTCTTATGAAGAAACTCACTTTGTAGCAAACAAACAGACAGACAAACAAACAAATAAAAATGCAGCAATGGGCTCATGCTCATGGAGTTCACTGGCCTTGCTGTGTTCTGTTCTGTACTGTCTTGCTGGTTTGCTAGAACAGTGGAATGACTTTTTGAAGACTCATTTGCAGTGCCAGCTACATGGCAATATTTTTCAGGCTAGGACAAGATTGTGTAGAAAGATGCTCTGAATCAGTGTCTTAGATATGTTTCCCTGTTAGCCAGGTTCATGGGTCCAGGAATCAAGGGGTAGAAATGGCAATGGCACCACTCACTGTTACCCCTAGTGACTCACTAGCAAAATTTTTGCTCCCATTCCCACAATTTTATGCTCTGCTGACCTAGAGGTGTTAAATCTAGAGCAAGGAATGCTTTCAACAGGTGACACAATACTGATTTCATGGGACTGGAAGATAAGACTGCCAGCAGGCCGCTTTGGACTCCTCGGGCCTCTGAGTCAACAGGCTAAAAAGGGAGTGACAGTGTTGGCTGGGTCGATTGATTTGGAATTCCAAGGGGGAAACTGGACTGCTCTTCTACAACAGAAGTAAGGAAGAATATGCCTAGGATACAGAAGATCCCTTAGGACATCCCTTAGTATTACTGTCCCCTGTGATTGAGGTTAATGGAAAGCTACACTAACCCAACCCAGGTATGCTACTAATGGCCCAGACCCTTCAGGAATAAAGCTGTTGGGTCATTCCATGGGCAAAGAACCATGACAAGCTGAGAGCTGAGGTGTTTGCTGAAGGCAAAGGAAATATGGAATGGGTAGTAGAAAAATATAATTATACATACCAGCTGCAACTGTATGATCAGTTACAGAGATGAGGACTATAATTATAGTTCTTTCCTATTTTGTTATGAATATGTTTGTGTCTATGTAAACATATATTAAGCAAATATCTTGGTTTTCTTTCCTCTCTTGAGAAGGTCATTGGTGACCTATGTAAGAATATTATCAGTCTAGTGATGAGGTGGTAAGGCATATTTCAGGTTACTAAAAAGAGAATTAATGGAGATGAATAGAAAACTGTGTTGTAAGAAACTGGCATTGAACACAAGGAGAATAAGAATAAGCAGGAAAGTTCAAAATGGTCATGCTTTCCCCCCTCAAACCGAGAGACATTTGAGCTTATTTCAAAGCAGAAAAGAGGAGTGAGAAATGCTATAGATGCCAGTCAGAAAGAGTGAAGATAGAAGGTATTTACTTTGGAAATGATATTAAGCAACTCTCCCTTGAAACGTAGCATAAGAACATAGATCTAGAGGGAAAAAAGAAAAACAGTGTCAGGTGAATAAGGAGTAATGACAGAGTGACATCGAAGGCTTGAAGAAGAATGGTTTGAACTACCCCTTGTTCTGTGTGCACAAAGTTGAAAAAATTCAATATAAAAGGTGAGAGAAACAATAAAATTCTGGTTGAACCTAATGGTGTGTCTTTTTGGATAAAAAGCATTCAAAGAGACCACATAATTGTTCATAAATATTTACTGCTATAGCATCACTTTACTACTTGCTAATTAATTCACTAAGATTGATGAGGATTAAATTGGGAGAGTGAAATACTGGAAAATTTTATTTTCTGATCCTACACACTCACACCCAACATGAGCCAAAGCCCCGGTTGTCAATGGTTACACCACTGTGATTCAGAAGAAAGCTGTTCCACATTAGTAAATTAGATTAAAAACACATTGTTACTTTCAACATTAGCAAAAGCCACATGGTATGTTGCAACAAAGCAGAAGATTAGGGAGCATAATATCTTTCCAAACTAAGCAAGGTGGCAGGATGGCAAGCACTTACTCAGTTACATCTCGTGGATGTAAAAGGTGTTCTTACTTTAAGAGTAGAATTAACTCTGAGGAAGTAGAGCAAAGGCATTGTTCATCAGAAAGACCAGACAGTGAGACATAGTTGACGTCAAGAGAAGCTGCATGAGAGAAGCATGAGGGAAATCTGGCAAAAGTAACAATATGCCGAGAAAAAGAGAAATGTAATTTAGGAAGTAGGAGACCAGTGGCTACTGTGATTAGCTGTCAGAGAGGCAAAGGAAAAAGAGCTGGAACTCCAACTAATAATATACATTAAAATGGAGGGATGATGTTTTTTTCCCACATGCATTTTTCTCTTTATTAAATAGGAACTGCATTGAAATTTGAATGTAGCTTCTCAGAATAAATCTGGGCATGTGTCCAACCTTGTTATTTCCACTTCCAAGGTCAATGAGCTAATATTTCAATAGCACATATTTGCCTTTCATTTAAGCTTATTTCAAGCTCGATCATTACAGAGAAGACTCTTCTCCTATTCCTGTTCCATTATTGTGGCCCATCCCAGAGGAAACGTGTTTCTGGACACTTGTAGACAAAGAAAATAGCCTGACTCCATTCTTCTTTAAGTCTAATGACACATGCGAAATAGGTAGCATTTGGTTACGACGGTAACACAATCACTGGTGTCTAACCCGGCAACCAAAGGTTTCAGATAGATCCCAAGAGACAATTTATCCTGAGAAATTAGAACAGGATTTCAGAAATCAGCAGAGTACTTTCTAATACGAGATTACTGTCAGCATACTCTGGGGACTAAAGACAAGGGTGGGCCACTGGAAAGCCTGGAAATAGAGCACACAGAATTCACTCCAAACTAATTATCAGTTTTCATTGAAATCATCTGTACCAAAGGGCTCGGGATTTGAGCAGTGACTGCACAAGCAGACTGTTGTGATTTCCTGCAGATTCATGGCAGGCAGCAATATCAGGAAAGAGGCCAGAAATGACTCTTTTATAACCCTGGAGTAAATGATGTATCAAAAAGACACCTCAGGAGTAGAAATTTACAGGTAAGCTCGAGGAGGAAGCTAGAATGATCCATGTGATAATTGATTAGAGTTGAAGGCATCAATATGAATTCACATTTAGCTTAATATAGATACAAATTATTATGTATAAAAATATTTATAGATATTTGTGTCTAGGCAGGTCAGAATATACACATATATTTCCTTGTTATGTCAGCTGAGGGCTCAGTTGTAACAAGCACACCCTAATATGCAGATCTTAAGATCTTAGTTTCTGTTTATTTCTTTTTCTTTCTTTCTTTCTTTTTTTTTTTTTTTTTGTGACATGGTCTTACTCTGTCACCCAGGCTGGAGTGCAGTGGCATGAACATGGCTCACTGCAGCCTCTGCCTCCTGGGTTCAAAAATTCTCCCACCTCAGCATCCCAAGTAGCTGAGACCACAGGTATGTGCCATCATGCCTGAAATTTTCTAAAAAATTATTATTATTTTTTGTTTGTAGAGCTGGGGTTCTTGCCATGTTGCCCAGGTTGGTCTTGAACATCTGGGCTCAAGCAGTCTGCCCATCTCGGCCTCCCAAAGTGCTGGGTACAGGTGGTAGCCACCGTGCCTGGCCAAGATCTTTGTTTCTAATGCCATAGTCCAATAAAAGGAACTACAGCTCCTTGAAGAAATAACTTGTTCTGGGATCGGTGTAGGAAGTGTACAAGATGAGTCTGGAGAATCTTATAGGACCAGAAAGTAAGAAAATATTAAAAAGAAAAAAATCCACAATATTGTGAACATGTCAAAGAAACACAGGAGCCAACTGAAAGAGCACCCAATAGCCAAAGGTGGAATAATATGAACAAAAAGAAACAAAAAAATTCCAAAAAGATATAGTAGTATTAATTTATAACCCAAAGTATAAAATAAATATCCATGAGTCTACACTGATGTCAACTAATGATTACATTCATAAATAAATGACGATAGCGAGACAAATCTCCCATGTGAAGTAATTCCAAATAATACATGTAGATAGTGGTCCTCAAGGAGAGGCAGCCTGACTCCTCACTCCTGAAATGTGGGATGGGCAGAGTGACTTTCTCCCAAAGATTATAGCATGTGTGGGTAACATCACAGTGGGAAAGCCTAACGGATATTACTACAAGCAGGTCGTCAATCACTTGGGATGCTAGATGAGGCTGGTAGAACAGGCTGTGCTTATACAATTTATTCATTGTAAGTTGTGGTTTCTGTTAAAGTTAACTCTTTTGTAAGTATATATATTCTGTTTAGCTTTCCATTTATCAAATAAAGTTTTATGGCTAGGATATCCAGGGCTCTAGCTTCCTATCCACCTGCCTCAAAATGTTGTGTCACGAACTGGTAACAACAGTTTATCATTTAAAAAAAAAAAAAACCTCCAAGCTAAAATCTTGGTAGATGGTAAGGGGAAACAAGAAAAACAATTAACTCTGCTTGTAGGCAAATCCCTAGCCTGGAAACACTTTTCCTCTTCTAAGGGTGGATAAATAAAAATCATTATAGAGCTCATGAAATCATGCTGCAACATAAAAGATAAAAACAAAAATCCATAGGATGGCTATAAATTCAGAAATGATTAACCACAAGAAAATAATTAATTTTAAAAGTAAATCTGCTCTGAGTTCTTAATAAAATGTAAGAAAACTTGATTTTATGATACAGTTAATCAAAGCTAAAATGATAAAGCCTTAAACAGAATAAAAAATTAGTTTTCTCAAAACATACACAAGCAAAGAGGTAAGAAAAAATATGAGGGGGATAGAAAGGCAGAGGAGGAGGCAAACATAATAGAAGCTAGGAAGCATAGAAACAGAAACTGCAGAGATTTTAAAAATATACAAGTGATATACAGACTAGAATGAAAAGGCTTTCAGAATGCAAGAGAAAATGAGAAGGCAATTAATGTGAAAAGTAATTAACTTTTAAAGATGGGAGAAAATGGAGGTAAGACATTAAGACAGTAGGGCGGTTCTGAAGGAGAATAAACAAATATAGATAATTTACATATTAAATCATTGGTTCTTAGAAAAACGGGAAAATTCCCAAGTCTTTTTATGAGGCTAATATTGATATGAAGCATGACAGACTGCATTTAAAAAAACTTTACAGATCACTTTCACTTAAAAATGCTGATATAAAAAACATTAGATAAAATATTAGCGAAAACAATTCACGGCATAATAAAAGAAAATTATAGTTCATTCTAGGACTACAAGAATAGCTCATTATAAGAAAATGTATTTATATAATTTATCATAGTATCGATTTAAAGAGAAAAATATAAATATCTCCATAGATTTTAAAAGACATTTCACAAAATTCAATACAATTTTTATAAAAGAAGACAAACAATTTCTATAAAGTGAGAATAAACTAAAAGGAATTGACTAGGTGTTTATAAAATTGCTATAGTAACCTCCAATGACTTTAAAATGCATCATTTTTGTTCCCCTTTGAAGTTATTGTAGGATAAAATAAGCAGGAAATTTGTTCATATTTTTAGGAACCAAAATACTAAGTTGAAGAGAATAGAGATACAATAATAATATAGAAAGTTATGTTAGAAATCTGTAATCAAATTTTTGAGATGGAAATATCAATATAGACTTATGATCTATATTTATTGCTCTAAAATACACATTTTTTAGCTCTGTTTACTAAAAATGCCCTAGAATCAATAACAACTCAGTAAAATGAGCACCCTCTAGGAAGCAGATTTTATTCTCTAAATACCATTTCCCACTGAAAAGAAACACAGCTTATTATAGAAATCACTGCTACCAGGTCTGAAGGAGAAAGTGCTCAAGATGAGATTAACATGTGCAAAAATAAAACAATGCTATCAGTGATAATTGGAGTTTATCAAAAGGACATAGGAGCTTGCGATAATAGCAAAATGATGAACTGTGATATTTCAAGCTTGTATGATCCCACAGAAGCATGAAAAATCAAGTAGTAAATAGCAAAACCAACTTTGTTGGAGTTTTGGAAAATAGTCAAAAGTTTACAGCAGCAAAGAGAACACCCAAACAAGAAAAAGCCATCTTCAAAATAGTAAGCTTGTTTTGTAGAGTTTTAATTCACCCTGGCCCCATTGTCTCTGTGGCATGGTAGTGCTACTTGTCTTGATGTAGCTAGTAGTGCAGTTCCCAGCTCCTTCCCTTGAACAGAAAAAAGAAGAGCAGACCTTATTTACAAATTGTGGTGTATGTATGTTCTAACCTCTCTGCGGAATACCTGAATCCATGAGGCAAGGCACTTAAGTTTTTTAGCTAATTTGGAACTCAGGTGAAAAAAGCAACAGGTACTGCAGGTAAAACAGATAGCTGAGGCAAGAGGTTATAGATCAAGGCATACAATATACCCTTTAAGGCTCAGAAGAGAAGCTTGGGTAAGGCATTTTGAGAAATTAGGACATTCAAAAGAAGCTGTATAGGTGAATTTAAAAAACTATTGTGGTGGTTAATTCTGAGTGTCAACTTGATTGGATTGAAGGATACAAAGTATTGATTCTGGGTGTGTCTGTGAGGGTGTTGCCAAAGGAGATTAACATTTGAGGCCATGGGCAGGGAAAGACAGACCCACTCTTAATCTGGGTGGGCACAATTTAATTAGTTGCCAGCATGGCTAGAATATAAGCAGGCAGAAAAATGTGAAAAGAGAGACTGGCCTAGCCTCCCAGCCTCCATCTTTCTCCCGTGCTGGATGCTTCCTGCCCTCGAACATCAGACTCCAAGTTCTTCAGTTTTGAAACTCGGACTGGCTCTCCTTGCTCCTCAGCCTTCAGATGGCCTATTGTGGGACCTTGTGGTCGTGTGAGTTAATATTTAATAAACTCCCCTTTTTATGTGTACATATATATATATATAAAATTATATATATAATATCACCCACCTCTCCCCCCAGATATATAAAATATATATTATATATATAATATGTATACTAGAAGATGGCCAAATAGGAACAGCTCCGGTCTGCAGCTCCCAGTGTGATCAACGTAGAAGACGGATGCTTTCTGCATTTCCAACTGAGGTACCTGTTTCATCTTATTGGTATTGGTTGGACAGTGGGTGCAGCCCATGAAGTGTGAGACAAAGCAGGGTGGGGCATCACCTCACCCAGGAAGCACAAGGGGTCAGGGGATTTCCCTTTCCTAGCCAAGGGAAGACATGACAGACTGTACCTGGAAAAATGGAACACTCCTGCCTAAATACTGTGCTTTTCCAATGGTTTTAGCAAACGGCACACCAAGAGATTATATCCTGCACCTGGCTTGAAGGGTCCCACGTCCACAGAGCCTTGATCACTGCTAGTGCTGCAGTCTGAGATCAACCTGCAAGGCAGCAGCCTGGCAAGGGGAGGGGCGTCCACCATTGCTGAGGCTTGAGTAGGTACGCAAAGCAGCGGGGGAAGCTTGAACTGGGTGGAGCCCACCACAACTCAGCAAGGCCTGCCACCTCTGTTGACTCCATCTCTGGGGGCAGGGCATAGGTGAACAAAAGGCAGCAGAAACTTCTGCAGACTTACGTCCCTGTCTGACAACTCTGAAGAGAGCAGTGGTTCTCCCAGCATGGTGTTTGAACTTTGAGAACGAACAGACTGCCTCCTAAAGTGGGTCCCTGACCCCCATGTGGCCTAACTGAGAGACATCTCCCAGTAGGGGCCGACTGACACATACAGGCAGGTGCCCTTCTGGGTGGAAGCTTCCAGAGGAAGGATCAGGCTGCAATATTTGCTGTTCTGCAGCCTCCGCTGGTGATACCAAGGCAAACAGGGTCTGGAGTGGACCTCCAGCAAACTCCAACAGAACTGCAGCTGAGGGACCTGACTGTTAGAAGGAAAACTAACAAATAGAAAGGAATAGCATCAACATCAACAAAAAGGACATCCACAGCAAAACCCCATCTGTAGGTCACCAACATCAAAGAATAAAGGTAGATAAAACCATAAAGATGTGGAGAAACCAGAGCAGAAAAGCTGAAAATTCTAAAAACCATAGCACCTCTTCTCCTCCAAAGGATTGCAGCTCCTCACCAGCAATGGAACAAAGCTGGATGGAGAATGACTTTGACGAGGTGACAGAAGTAGACTTCAGAGGTTGGTAATAACAAACCTCTGTGAGTTAAAGGAGGATGTTTGAACACATTGCAAGGAAGCTAAAAACCTTGAAAAAAGATTAGATGAATGGCTAACTACAATAAGCAGTGTAGAGAAGACCTTAAATGACCTGATTAAGCTGAAAACCATGGCATGAGAACTACATGATGCATGCTCAAGCTTCAGTAGCTGATTTGATCAAGTGGAAGAAAGGGTATCAGTGACTGAAGATCAAATTAGTGAAATAAAGCAAGCAGTTTAGAGAAAAAAGGGTAAAAAGAAATGAACAGAGCCTCCAAGAAATATGGGACCATATGAAAAGACCAAATCTACATTTGATTGGTGTACCTGAAAGTGACGAGGAGAGTGGAACCAAGTTGGAAAACACTTTTCAGGATATTATCCAGGAGAACTTCCCCAACCTAGAAAGGCAGGCCAACATTTAAATTTAGGAAATACAGAGAACACCATAAAGATATTCCTCAAGAAGAGCAAGCCCAAGACACATCATTGTCAGATCCACCAAGGTTGAAATGAAGGAAAAAATGTTAAGGGCAGCCAGAGAGAAAGGTCTGGTTACCCACAGAGGGAAGCCCATCAGACTAACAGCAGATCTCTTGGCAGAAACTCTACAAGCCAGAAGAGAGTGGGGGCCAATATTCAACATTCTTAAAGAAAAGAATTTTCAACCCAGAATTTCATATCCAGCCAAACTATGCTTCATAAGTGAAGGAGAAATAAAATCCTTTACAGACAAGTAAATGCTGAGAGATTTTGTCACCACCAGGCCTGCGTTACAAGAGCTCCTGAGGGAAGCACTAAATATGGAAAGGCACAACCAGTACCAGCCACTGCAAAAACATGCAAAATTGTAAAGACCATCAATGCTAGGAAGAAACTGCATTAATTAATGGGTAAAATAATTAGCTAACATCATAATGACAGGATCAAATTCACATATAACAATATTAACCTTAAATGTAAATGGGCCAAATGTGCCAGTTAAAAGACACAGACTGGCAAGTTGGATAAAGAGTCAAGACCCATCAGTGTGCTGTATTCAGCAGACCCATCTCATGTGCAGAGACACACATAGGCTCAAAATAAAGGGATGGAGGAAGGTCTACCAAGCAAATGGAAAGCAAAAAAAGCAGAGGTTGCAATCCTAGTCTGATAAAACAAACTTTAAATCAACAAAGATCAAAAGAGACAAAGAAGGGCATTACATAATGGTAAAGGGATCAGTTCAACAAGAAGAGCTAACTGTCCTAAATCTATATGCACCCAATACAGGAGCACCCAGATTCATAAAGCAAGTCCTTTGAGACCTACAAAGAGACTTAGACTCCCATACAATAATAATGGGAGGCTTTCCCACTCCACTGTCAATATTAGATGGATCAATGCGACAGAAGGTTAACAAGGATATCCAGGACTTGAACTCAGCTCTGCACCAAGCAGACCTAATAGACATCTACAGAACTCTCCACCCCAAATCAACAGAATATACACATTCTTCACAGCACCACATCACATTTATTCCAAAATTGACCACATACTTGGAAGTAAAGCAATCCTCAGCAAATGTAAAAGGACAGAAATCACAACAAACTGTCTCTCAGACCACATTGTAATAAAATTAGAACTCAGGATTAAGAAGCTCACTCAAAACCACACAATTTCCAACTTCATGGAAACTGAACAACCTGCTCCTGAATGACTACTGGGTAAATAACGAAAGGAAGGCAGAAACAAAGATGTTCTTTGAAACCAATAAGAACAAAGACAAAACATACTAGAATCTCTGAGACACATTTAAAGCAGTGTATAAGAGAAATTTATAGCACTAAATGCCCACAAGAGAAAGCAGGAAAGATCTAAAATTGACACCCTAACATCACAATTATAAGAACTAGAGAAGCAAGAGCAAACTCATTCAAAACCTAGCAGAAGGCAAGAAATAACTAAGAGCAGAACTGAAGGAGATAGAGACACAAAATCTCTTCAAAAAATCAGTGAATCCAGGAGCTGGTTTTTTGAAAAGATAAACAAAATTGATAGACTGCTAGCAAGACTAATAAAGAAGAAAAGAGAGAAGAATCCAATAGACACAATAAAAAATGATAAAGGGGATATCACCACCGATCCCACAGAAATACAAACTACCATCAGAGAATACTATGAACATCTCTATGCAAATGAACTAGAAAATCTAGAAGAAACAAATAAATATCTGGACATATACGCCCTCCCAAGGCTAAACCAGGAAGAAGTTGAATCTCTGCATAGACCAATAACAGGCTATGAAATTGAGGCAATAATTAATAGCCTACCAACCAAAAAAAAGTCCAGGACCAGACGGATTCACAGCTGAATTCTACCAGAGGTACACAGAGGAGCTGGTACTATCGCTTTTGAAACTATTCCAATCAGTAGAAAAAGAGGGAATTTTACCTAACTCATTTTATGAGGCCAGCATCATCCTGATACCAAAGCGTGGCAGAGACACAACAAAAAAAAAGAGAATTTTAGACCAATATCCCTGATGAACATCAAGGCGAAAATCCTCAATAAAATACTGGCAAACTGAATCCAGCAGCACATCAAAAAGCTTATCCACCACGATCAAGTCAGCTTCGTCCCTGGGATGCAAGGCTGGTTCAACATATGCAAATCAATAAATGTAATCCATCACATAAAAAGAAGCAACGACAAAAACCACATGATTATCTCAATAGATGCAGAAAAGGCCTTTGACAATATTCAACAGCCCTTCAAGCTAAAAACGCTCAATCAACTAGGTGTTGATGGGATGGATCTCAAAATAATAAGAGCTATTTATGACAAACCCACAGCCAATATCATACTGAATGGGCAAAATCTGGAAGCATTCCCCTTGAAAACCGGCACAAGACAGGGATGCCCTCTCACTACTGCTATTCAACATAGTGTTGGAAGTTCTGGCCAGGGTAATCAGGCAAGAGAAAGAAATAAAGGGTATTCAGTTAGGAAAAGAGGAAGTCAAATTGTTCCTGTTTACAGATGACATGATTGTATATATAGAAAATCCCATCATCTCAGCCCAAAATTTCCTTAAGCTGATAAGCAACTTCAGCAGTCTCAGGATACAAAATCAGTGTGCGAAAGTCACAAGCATTCCTATATACCAGTAACAGACAAACAGAGAGCCAAATCATGAGTGAACTCCCATTCACAATTGCTACAAAGAGAATAAAATATCTAGAAATCCAACTTACAAGGGATGTGGAGGACCTCTTCAAGGAGAACTACAAACCACTGCTCAACGAAATAAAGGAGGACACAAACAAATGGAAGAACATTCCGTGCTCATGGATAGGAAGAATCAATATTGTGAAAATGGCCATACTGCCCAAGGTAGTTTATAGATTCAATGACATCCCATCAAGCTACCAATGACTTTCTTCACAGAATCGGAAAAAACTACTTTAAAGTTCATATGGAATCAAAAAAGAGCCCACATTGCCAAGACAATCCTAAGGCAAAAGAACAAAGCTGGAGGCATCATGCTACCTGACTTCAAACTATACTACAAGTCTACAGTAACCAAAACAGTATGGTACTGGTACCAGAACAGAGATATAGACCAATGGAACAGAACAAAGCCCTCAGAAATAACACCACACATCTACAACCATCTGATCTTCGACAAACCTGACAAAAACAAGCAATGGGGAAAGGATTCCCTATTTAATAAATGGTGCTGGGAAAACTAGCTAGCCATAAGTAGAAAACTGAAACAGGATCCCTTCCTTATACCTTATACAAAAATTAATTCAAGATGGATTAAAGACTTAAATGTTAGACCTAAAACCATAAAAACCCTAGAAGAAACCTAGGCAATACCATTCAGGACATAGGCATGGGCGAGGACTTCATGACTAACACATCAAAAGCAATGGCAACAAAAGCCAAAATAGACAAATGGGATCTAATTAAACTAAACAGCTTCTGCACAGCAAAAGAAACTACCATCAGAGTGAACAGGCAACCTACAGAATGGGAGAAAATTTTTGCAATCTACCCATCTGACAAAGGGCTAATATCCAGAATCTACAAAGAACTTAAACAAATTTACAAAAAAAAAAAAAAAAAACATCAAAAAGTGGGCAAAGGATATGAACAGACACTTCTCAAAGAAGACATGTATGCAGCCAACAGACACATGAAAAAATGCTCATCATCACTGGTCATCAGAGAAATACAAATCGAAACCACAATGAGATACCATCTCACACCAGTTAGAATGGTGATCGTTAAAAAGTCAGGAAACAACAGGTGCTGGAGAGGATGTGGAGAAATGGGAACACTTTTACACTGTTGGTGGGACTGTAAACTAGTTTAACCATTGTGGAAGACAGTGTGGTGATTCCTCAAGGATCTGGAACTAGAAATACCATTTGACCCAGTGATCCCATTACTGGGTATATACCCAAATAATTACAAATCATGCTACTATAAAGACAGATGCAAACATTTGTTAATTGTGGCATTATTCACAATAGCAAAGACTTGGAACTAACTCAAATGTCCATCAATGATAGACTGGATTAAGAAAATGTGGCACATATATACCCTGGAATACTGTGCAGCCATAAAAAGGATGAGTACATATCCTTTGCAGGGACATGGATGAAGCTGGAAACCATCATTCTGAGCAAATTATCACAAGAACAGAAAACCAAACACTGCATGATGTCACTCATAGGTGGGAATTGAACAATGAGAACACTTGGACACAGGGTGGGGAACATCACGCACACACTGGGGCCTGTCGTCAGGTTGGGGGCTGGGGGAGGGATAGCATTAGGAGATATACCTAATGTAAATGATGAGTTAATGGGTGCAGCCAACCAACATGGCACATGTATACCTATGTAAAAAACCTGCACATTGTGTACATGTACCCTAGAACTTAAAGTATAATTTACAAAAATGTAAACTCATGGAATATATATCTTCCAATAGTTCTGTCCCTCTAGAGAATTCTGACTAATACAGATTTTGGTTCCAGGAGTGGTTGTAGAGGAACAGAATATTATGGATGGCGTTCTTTTGTTGGTTTTGGGGTTTCTGGAGTTGACTGCTTCATATTATTAGACCCCAAAATCCTATGGAGTCTACTTCTAATAGTATGGAGAACACTGATAGTCCTTGATGTGAACTGTTTAAAGAGTTATGCAAAATAAATGCATTTGACACTCCTGAACCTGACTCATCGCTTATGAGAGACAAGGAGTTTTGTGACTCAATACATAATACCTTTGACCATATGTGGAGAACTGAGGAGCATAATGAAACTGCTTGTTTGCTGCTAAGTTCAGTAGGCAAAGCGTTGAAAGAAAATGATGAACTCAGGGATTCTATCCGTTGGCTTCAGAAACAGATACTGAACTTCAAATCTGGTAATTTTGCCCTGAGTGAGAGGCTTTTCACCTGTAGCGCTGAAATGGTGGAAAAACAGGCACATTCTCTTATGATGCAAGTGGTTGACCTGAAACAAAAGGTGCATGCACAGTCTTGCCTGGTGTTTACTGTTAAAGTGAGGGCATTGATTGGAAAAGAATGGGACTCTGAAACTTGAAATGGGGATGTATGGGAGGACCCTGATTGAAGCTGGGGACACTGAGTTTGTAAATTCTGATGAACCTTTTTTGCCAGAAGAAACAGCTTCCCCATTCCCAGTAGTGGCAACATCCCCTCCCCAACCCGTGCTGCCATCAGCCTTTCCACCTTTGTCTGAGGAGATAAATCCTGTGCTGCCTGAGGCAACAGTGATGGCCTCCCCTGAGGCAGTTTCCAGGCAAGACAATGTTGATTCTCCTCAGAAGCCACCCCAACACCCCTGTTTGCTTCTAGACCTATAACTAGACTAAAGTCCCAGGCGGGCCCCTAGAGGTGAGGTTGGGAGTGTAACCCATGAGGAGGTGCACTACACTAGAAAAAAACTGCTTGAGTTTTCTAATTTATGTAAACAGAAATCTGGAGAACAGGCATGGGAATGGATATTAAGGGTGTGAGATGATGGTGGAAGGAACACAGAATTGGATCAGGTGAAATTTATTGATTTGGGCCCACTAAGTTGAGACTCAGCATTTAATGCTTCAGCTTGGGAGTTAAAAAAGGTTCTAATAGTTTATTTGCTTGGTTAGCTGAAATATGGATTTAAAAAATGGTCCACTGTGAGCAAGCTGGAAATGCCTGATCTCCTTTGGTTTAACGTAGATGAAGGGATCTAAAGACTTAGGAAGAGTGGGATAGTGGAGTGGATTAGTCACTTTAGACCTACTCATCCCAGCTGGGAGGGTTCAGAAGATACACCCTTGACCAATGCCTTGTGAAGTAGATTTGTCAGGGCAGCACCTGAATCTTTGAAGAGCCCTGTATTTGCTTTTCTCTGTATGTCAGATCTAACAGTAGAAACTGCAGTCACTCAACTACAAAATTTAAATACAATGGGAATAATTGGATCTCGAGGTGGCAGGGGCCAAGTGGCAGCACTCAACCATCAAAGGCAAGGTTGGTGAAGCTACCATAATGGACAGCAGAGGCAAAGCAGCAATCAGAATAGTCTGACTCGTGTAGAGCTCGCTGGCATTGGCTCATTCATCACAATGTTCCCAGAAGTGAAATTGATAGGAAGCCTACTGCTTTCTTTCTTAATTTATACAAGCAGGAAACTTCCAGGTCAAATGGACAAAAGACTAATTTGAATTATATAAACAGAGAATCATGACCCCTCAATTTCCAGACTTGAGCCAGTTTACAGACCCAAAACCCCTTGAATGAATGGGGAGGCTGGTCCCGTTGAGGAAGGAATCTTTCTCCAGTCCTTCCCCGAGGAGACCTCTGGCCTTTTACCAGGGTAACTGTGCATTGAGGAAAGGGGAATGATCAGAACTTTCAGGGACTGCTGGACACTGGCTCTGAGCTAACAGATCCTAGGGGACCCAAAATATCACTGTGGTCCTCCAGTTAAAGTAGGGGCTTATGGAAGTACCGTAATTCATGTAGTTTTAACTCAGGTCCGACTTACAGTGGGCCCAGTGGGTCTCCGGACTCATCATGTGGTCATTTCCCCAGTACCAGAATGTATAATTCACAGGGACATACTTCACAGCTGGCAGAACCCCCACATTGGCTCCCTGGCTGATAGGATGAGGGCTATAATGGTGGGAAAGCCCAAATGGAAGCCATAGAGCTGACTCTACCTAGAAAAATAGTAAATCAAAAACAATATTGTATCCCTAGAGGGACTGCAGAGATTAGTGCCACCAGGAAGGACTTGAAAGACGCAGGGGTGCTGATTCCCCCCACATCCCCATTCAACTCTCCCACTTGGCCTGTGCAGAAGACAGATGGATCTTGGAGAATGACAGTGGATTATTGTAAGCTTAACCAAGTGGTGATTTCAATTGCAGCTGCTGTGCCAGGTATGGTTTCATTGCTTGAGCAAATTAACACATCTCCTGGTACCTGGTATGCAGCCACTGACTTGGCACATGCCTTTTATCCCCATTCCTGCCCATAAGGGCCACTAGAAGCAATTTGCCTTCAGCTGGCAAGGCCAGCAATATACCTTTACTGCCCCACCTCAGGGATGTATCAACTCTCCGGCTTGGTGTCATAATCTTATTCGGAGAGACCTTGATTGCTTTTCACTTCTGCAAGAAAATCACATTGGCTCATTACACTGATGACATCATGCTGATTGGATCCAGTGAGCAAGAAGCAGCAAACACACTGGACTTACTGGAGAGACATTTGCATGCCAGAGAATGGGAAATACATCTGACTAAAATTCTGGGAACTCCTACCTCAGTATAATTTCTAGGGGTCCAGTGGAGTGGGGCCGGTCGGGGTATTCCTTCTAAGGTGAAGGATAAGATGCTGCATTTGGCATTTGGCCCCTCCTACAACCAAAATGGAGGCACAACACCTAGTAGGCCTATTTGGCTTTTGAGTGTGTTACTCCAGCGCTTTTATCGAGTGACCTGAAAGGCTGCCAGTTTTGAGTGGGGTCCAGAACAGGAGAAGTCTCTGCAACAGGTCCAGGTTACTGTGCTAGCTGCTCTGCCACTTGGGCCATATGACCCAGCAGATCCAATGGTGCTTGAGGTGTCAGTGGCATATAAAAATGCTGTTTGGAGCGTTTGGCAGACCCCTATACGTGAATCACAGCAGAGGCCACTAGGATTTTGGAGCAGGACCCTGCCCTCTTCTGCAGATAACTAGTATCCTTTTGAGAGACAGCTCTTGCCCTGTTACTGGGCTTTGGTGGAAACTGAACGTTCGACTATAGGTCATGAAGTCACCGTGTGACATGAACTGCCTATCATGAACTGAGTGCTTTCTAACCCATCTAGCCATAAAGTGGGTCATGCACAGCAACATTCCATTATCAAATGGAAGTGGAATACACATGATCAGGCTGGAGCAGCTCCTGAAGGCACAAGTAAGTTACATGAGAAAGTGACTCAAATGTCCATGGTTTCCACTCCTCCTCCCATCCTGACTTCTTTTCCCAGCCTGCACCAGTGATCTCATGGGGAGTTCCCTATTATCAGTTGACAGGAAGGGAAGACTAGGGCCTGGTTCACAGATGGTTCTGCATGATATGCAGGCACCAGCTGAAAGTGGACAGCTGCAGCACTACAGCCCCCTTTCTTTTTTCTTTTTCTTTTTCTTTTCTTTTTTTTTTTTTGATATGGAGTCTGGCTCTGTCACCCAGGCTGGAGTGCAGTGGCGCGATCTCAGGTTACTGTAACCTCCACCTCCCAGGTTCAGTTGATTCTCCTGCCTCAGCCTCCCAAGTAGCTGGGACTACAGGTGCCTGCCACCACGCCAGGCTAATTTTTGTATTTTTAGTAGAGACAGGGTTTCACCATGTTGGCCAGGCTGATCTCAAACTCCTGACCTCAGGTGATCTGCCTTGCTTTGGCCTCCCAAAGTGCTGGGATTACAGGTGTGAGCCACACCTGGCTACACTGGCTAATTTTTGTATTTTTAGTAGAGACGGGATTTCACCATACTGGCCAGGCTGATCTCGAACTCCTGACCTTGCGATCTGCCCACCTCAGCCTCCCAAAGTGCTGGGATTACAGGTGTGAGCCACCATACCTGGCCCCTTTCTAGGACATCCCTGAAGGATAGCGTGAAGTGAAATCTTCCCAGTGGGCAGAACTTTGAACAGTACACCTGGTCGTGCATTTTGCATGAAGGAAGAAATGGCAAAATGTACAATTATATGCTGATTGATGGGCTGTAGCCAGTGGTTTGGCTGGATGGTCAGTGACTTCAAAGAAGCATGATACAAAAATTGATGACAAAGAAATCTGGCGAAGAGATATGCCGATGGACCTCTCTGAGTGATCAAAAACTGTGAAGATATTTGTATCCCATGTGAGTGCTCACGAATGGGTGACCTCAGCAGAGGAGAATTTAAATAATCAAGTGGATAGAATCACCCATTCTGTGGACACCACTCAGCCTCTTTCCCCAGCCACCCTTGTCATCGTCCAATGGCCCCATGAACAAAATGGCCAGTGGCAGGGATGGAGATTACACATTTGCTCAGCAACATGGACTTCTACTCACCAAGGCTGACCTGGCTATGGCCACTGCTGAGTGCCCAGTTTGCCAGCAGCAGAGAACAACACTTATCCCTCGATGCAGCACCATTCCTCAGGGTTATCAGCCAGCTAGCTACCTGGTGGCAGGTTGATTATACTGGACCTCTTCTATCATGGAAAGGGCAGAAGTTTGTCATCACTGGAATAGACAGCTACTCCAGATATGGGTTTGCCTATCTTGCTTGCAATGCTTCTTCCAAGACTACCATCCACGGATTCACGGAATGCTTTACCCACCATCATGGTACTGCACCCAGCATTGCCTGTGACCAAGGCACTCACTTTATGGCTAAAGAAGCCATATCAGTGAAGCCACAGCCATGGCAGTGGGCCCATGCTCATGGAATTCACTGGTCTTATCATGTTCCCCATGATCCTGAAGCAGCTGGTTTGCTAGAATGGTGGAATGGCCTTTTGAAGTCACAATTACAATGCCAGCTAGGTGACAATACTTTGCAGGGCTTGGGCGCAGTTCTCCATAAAGCCATGTATGCTCTGAATCAGCATCCAATATATGGTACTGTTTCTCCCATAGCCAGGATTCATGGGTCCAGGAAGCAAGGGGTGGAAGTGGAAGAGGCACCACACACCATCACCCCTCATGATCCACTAGCAAAACTTTTGCTTCCTGTTCCTGGGACATTACGTTCTGCTGGCCTAGAGGTCTTAGTTCCAGAGGGAGGAACACTGCCACCAGGAGACACAACAATGATTCCATTAAACTGGAAGTTCAGATTGCCACCTGGACACTTTGGGCTCCTCCTACCTTTAAGTCAACAGGTTAAGAAGAGAGTTATGGTGTTGGCTGAGGTGATCAATTGACCCAGACTATCAAGATTAAATCAGTCTACTATTCCACAATGAAGGTGAGGAAGAGTATGCATGGACTGCAGGAGATCCATTAGGGCGTCTCTTAGTATTACCATGCCCTGCGATTAAAGTCAGTGGGAAACTACAACAGCCCAATCCAGGCAAGACTATAAATGACCCAGAACCTTCAGGAATGAAGGTTTAGGTCACACCACCAGGAAAATCACCATGACCTGCTGAGGTGCTTGCTGAAGGCAAAGGGAATACAGAATGGGTAATAAAAGAAGGTAGTCATCAATACCAGCTACGACCACGTGACCAGCTGTAGAAATGAGCACTGTAATTGTCATATTTCCTTCTTCTTTTGTTAAAAACATGTTTTTGTGCATGTGTATATGTGTACTAAGAAAATAAATTCCTTTTATTTCCTTTCTTCTTTATGATGTGACATAAGATTTATTGACTTCTTGTCAGCATTTAAGTATTGTTAACTTTAATAGTATTTGGGTTGGGGATTGGTGTGTTTCTGGTCATACGAAGGATAGCTGTATTATGTTAGGTATAATTATGACTTTATTATTGTCTTTATTTGAAGATTAGGTATGATCTCAGGAGATGTGTATGGGTTCAGGTTGACAAGGGGTGGACTTGTGATGGTTAATGCTGAGTGTCAACTTGATTGGATTGAAGGATACAAAGTATTGATCCTGGGTGTGTCTATGAGGGTGTTGCCAAAGGAGATTAACATTTAAGTCAGTGAGCTGGGAAAGGCAGACCCATTCTTAATCTGGGTGTGCACAATCTAATCAGCTGCCAGCATGGCTAGAATATAAGCAGGCAGAAAAATGTGAGAAGAGACTGGCTAAGCCTCCCAGCCTACATATTTCTCCTGTGCTGGATGCTTCCTGTCCTGGAACAGCAGACTCCAAGTTCTTCAGTTTTGAAACTCGGACTGGCTCTCCTTGCTCCTCAGCCTGCAGATGGCATATTGTGGGACCTCGTGACTGTGTGAATTAATAATTAATAAACTCCCCCTTGTCTACGTATCTATTCCATTAGTTTTGTCCCTCTAGAGAACCCTGACTAATACAGCTATGTGCATGCCCAGGGTAACATGCATTCTCAGAAAAGACCTGAGAAGAATTGAAGCTTTCACTTCAGGTTGATTCCTAGGTTCAGAGAAGCCTAGCTAAGTATTGAAGAAGTACCCTGATAGAGAGGCAATCTGAAAAGACTGAAAGAGATTTTCTTCCTTTTTCTTTCTCTTCCTCCTTTTTGTTTTCTCTTGATGTTCAAGGAAGGAAATCTTTATCAAACTATTAACATGAGCTAAAGGAAAAACTTCACATTAAAACTAACAGTCTTTGCAAAAATTGTCTGGAAAAGGCTCAAAACAGGAAGATCACTGTTGCCTTTGATAATCAAAAACAAAGAAAACAAAAAAGAAAAACAAAACCCTGCAGCAAATCCTGGAGAAGGAACTTAATTTATAATAACTTAACTTAATAATAACTTAATTTCCAGAGTTGCTACATTATAATGGTCAAATGCCCAGTTTTCAGCAATAAATGACAAGACATGAAAAGAAATGGGAAAATATGACTCATTCAAAAGAGCAAAATGTTGATTCTGACAGAAACAGTCCCTCAGGAATCCTAGGTATTGGATTTACTAGATAAGACCTTAAAACAATTGTCTTAAATATGCCAAAAGGCCTAAAGGAAAATGTGGACAAAGAACTAAAGAAAATCAGAAAATTAATGTATGAACAAAATGAGAATATGAGTTAAAAAAAGATAAAAATTATAAAAAGGAACCACACATAAATTCTGGAACTAAAAATCACATTAACAGAAATAAAAAGTTGACTAGAGGAATTCAAAGATTCAAAGCAGATTTGAGAAGGCAGAATAAAGAATTAGCAAACTCAAAGATTAGGCAATTGAAATGATCAGATCTGAATAGCAGAAATAAATTTAACAAAATACTAGCAAACTGAATTCAGCAGCATATTAAAAGGATTACACTTCATGACCAAGTGGTATTTATTGTTTGTAAAGCAAGGATGGTTCAAATATGAAATCAGTTGACGTAATATATCACATTAGCAGAAGGAAAGGGGAAAAAACATATGATTGTTTCAACTGATGCAGAAATAACAGTTGACAAAATTCTAAACTCTTCCATAATTCACTTAATAAACTAGGTATAGAAACTTATTTAGTGTTATAAAGGACATATGTGAAAAACACAAGCTAGTACCATACTCAGTGATTAAAGGCTAAATATTTTTCCCTATATTTAGGAACTAGGAAAGGATGCCATTTGTACCATTCTACAAAAAACAAAAAACAAAACAAAACAAAAAAGGCAGCACTGGAAGTTATAGCCAAAGCAATTACGAAAGAAGATAAAGAAAAAAGACATCCAAAGTGGAAAGAAACTAAAATGGCCTCCATTCACGGATGACATAATCTTACAAAACCCCAAAGATTCCACAAAAAAAATTAGAGCTAATAAATTCAGCAACGTAGCAGGATTCAAAATCAATACACAGGTATCAACTGCATCTTTATATATGAACAATGAACAATTCAAAAAGGAAATTTAGAAATAAATTCCATTTACAATAGCATCAAATCAGTAAAATACTTAGGAATTAACTTGACCAAGGAGACAAAATAATTGTACACTGAAAACTATAAAATATTGCTGAAAGAGATTGAAGACATGAATGGAAAGGCATTTCATGTTCGTGGCCTGGAAGACTTAATATTGTTAAGATGACCCAAGTAATCTGTGAATATAATGCAGTAACTATCAAAATATCAATAATGTTGAAATTCAAGGAGCAGAAAAATTCCAGAAATAGAAATTCCAGAAATCCAATGCTAGAGATTAAAAAAAGACAAAAAAAAAAAAAAAACTTCTCTTAAATTTCATATGGAATTCCAAGGGACTCCAAATAGCCCCAATAATCTTGAAAAAGAAGAAAAAAGTTGATGGACTAGCACTTTCAAAGTTTATTACAAAGCTACAGTAATCAAAATGGTGTGTTACTGTCCATAAGACAGACATACATAGCAATGTAATGGGGCAGAGAGCCCAGAAACAAACCCTTCCATAAACAGTCAAATGATTTTTGACAAAATTTTTAAGGTAAAGAAAAACGTGGCTCTGCACTGGATGTGAGAGACACTTGGAATTAGCACCAAAATGCCTTGTCTGATAGCATCTTTGCACTGTACATGGAAAAATGCGGACATTGACCTAAGAATTACAATTTAAAAGAAACAAAGCTGTAAAAGTAACTGTAAACTTCTACTGCGTATTGTGTTTTACATTTTTTTTTGTTGTTAATTGTATGAATTGAAGAGAGAAACTATGGGTTGCAAAAATAGGGTGAGAGAGAGAGACAGCTAAGGATCACAATCTGTGTTTAGTCTATATTCTTGGAAGCAGCATATTTTATTTGTCCAGCAGAAACTGTAGAATGTCTCAGAGATTTCAAAGTAGAGAAAAATGATAAAGAGTAATACTATGTTTTAAAATAGTTTACCTCCTATAAAAGAGAAAGCTCAGGCAGACATTACCTCTTTATTTCTCCATGTGGGTATGTGTGATCTGTCACACATGAGCTAATGATACCAAGGTTGTGGATGGGACCCTTGACTACATATTGTCTTTTTGACTCTCACTCAACTATCCTATCAAGTGTGGTGGGGCTGATGTGAATTCACAACCAATGTCAGGAAAACCAGTAGAAAATATGTAAGCTTATCACAGTGAGCTGGACATATATGAAAGGGTCAAAACAACAGCATGTTCTATGAGGGGTAGGATGAGTGCAAAAAAGCAGATATTTGAAGGATCTTGACTGTTTGTGTGTACTTTTAAGGATAATAAAGTAGAAATACATATGGAAAATTTTAGAGCAATTGAGTGGTTATTTTTTACCATCTCATTTGTTCCTTAAACTCTTGACTTTTTTCCTTGAAGTTTGGTTTGTAACTTCTGAAACATCACCAAAAGTAGAAACAATGTATACACCAAGAACACTTGGGTGTGTAGAAGTTTTCAACATGCAGGCATTATTAAAGCACAACTTTATAGCCCAAGCAAAGCAAGGCCCTGAGTTAATTATTTCTCTAAGCCAGTCAACAAATTGATTCCAAGAAAAAAAAATAATTTGGAGCTGATGTGTTGAAACAAGTTTCTGTGCATGTAGACAGGTTACATTTTCTGCATGTAACCTACTCCTATTATTATTATTTTGGCTCTGAGATTTATAAAAAAATTTTCCACTCAATTTTAATCTAAATTATTTTAGCTCCTTAAAATATACTGGAAGACTTAGTAGGACTACTACAAAAACATTATCTGGGAGCCTAAAGATCTATTTCAGTCATTTCAAAAATATTTTCACAGGAACTTATTTCTTGGTAAATGTGACATTTTGAAATAGAAATAATTTTAACGTTTGTACTGAATCTCAATGGTATAATGGCAGGTCCAGGCTTAAGGTATTTGTGTGGTCAAGCCATCAGCTTGCCCTGCGGGGACTGGTGACTATGAATCAAGGGAAGAAATGGTTAGTGGAAGGCCATGGGGTTGATGGAAAGAAATTGTCAGTGCTGTTGCATATTTGCTATTTCTTCCCTGTTATTTTGCTATAGAATTTCTGCATAATATACTTTTCCTTCTACTCACATTGGTTTTGTCTTTCCTTAAAGCCACTGTACATTTATACTAGTAACAAACTTTTACATTGAAATATCTACCAGTTTTTAAAAGTAACTCTTTTCAAGAATAATCAACTATCATGGCTCCCTAGACCAGGAAGTAGGAACCCCAGAAATATTCATCGAATGAGTTAATATTTAGATAAAAGGTTTATTTTTTCAATCATAATTGTATAAAGTCTTCAAAACCATTCTTGTACCCTAAAACCAGCACGTATATAAGGAACTAGAAGACTATATCTGACTGGAGTTGTGTATCTCTCTCCTTGGGTTACATGCAGGCATTCATGAGAACAGGAGGTCATCTTTAAACTTTGCTCTCACTTCAGCCTGGAGTTTCCTGGAGAAAGATGTAATTGAAGTCTTGCCGCTTCCAGAATAATTGTGTCTTATTATTATACCTTTCTGTTATTTTTTTACACTTTATTGAAGGTTAAATTAAGCCATTAGTATGCGTTACCTGACAGATAAATTGGTTTTTTTGTCTCAGTTCTGATTAAGATTTTAAAAATAAGTTTACAGTTAAGGTTGGATTGCCTTCTTTTTTATTGAAAGGTTTAATTTTCTTAAGAATTCTGTAATCTAATTGCATGGTAAAAATGAATTGAATAACGTTATATTTATCCTTTGATTAATCATGCTAAATGAAGGTCCACCTTCACAAATCCTTTGATTTAAGATTCTTTCTATGACATCAAAGTTTCTTTCCTTTGTGTTTTTTTTTTTTTTTTTTTTTGAGACAGAGTCTCACTCTGTCTGTCACCCAGGCTGGAGTGCAGTGGCGCCATCTCGGCTCACTACAAGCTCCGCCTCCCGGGTTTACTCCATTCTCCTGCCTCAGCCTCCCGAGTAGCTGGGACTACAGGCACCCGCCACCACGCCTGGCTAATTTTTTGTATTTTTAGTAGAGACGGGGTTTCATAGTGTTAGCGAGGATGGTCTTGATCTCCTGACCTTGTGATCTGCCCATCTCAGCCTTCCAAAGTGCTGGGATTACAGGTGTGAACCACAGCACCCAGCTAAAAGTTTCTTTACTTTTTAATCAAGCCCTTCTAAAAACTGCGTGTAGTTACATACCTCACAATTTTTAACATCCAAAATATTTATGACTAATAAGATGAAAATGTAGGAAAGAAAGGAATTCATTAAGATTGTCTTCATTATAGTTAGTATAACAACTTTTTAATCTTATAACCCATCCTCAATAATATGGTAACATTCCTTTTTAGTACTTGTTGATTACATATTCTCAAGGAGATCACCAGAAAAACTTTGCTTTGATCAAGCAAAGCCAAATTTGTCAAATTTACTGTAGTAAGAAAGAATATCATTTAGATAAATAGATTTATCAATTGATTAATCAATCTATAGACAGAGAGATAGGTGGCTGGCTGGCTGGATTGATGGATGGATGGATAGATGAATGGACAGATGGATAGATGAACAGATAAACAGGTGGATACATAGGTAGAAATAAAGAGGAAGGAAAGAGAAAGAAAGTCTTAGTAGTTTATCGGAAGAAGAAAGTCAGGAGTAGAAGTAGGAACATGGTTTGGAGGTTTGAGCTCAAGTGAATTAAGGCAGATATTTCAAGGCAGGGAACTGATTGGGACTGGACATATTTGTGGCATAAATAGAATTTGTGGATATAGCAAGATAAGAGTCTTCTAACAAGTTGTGATAAGTAGAAAAGAGCTGTTTGCTCAAGTGAGCAATCTATTGTCTCAGTAGGAGAGCTATTTGTGCACACAAGCAAACTCTTAGCCTAGAAAAATTGGTTTGCAAGAGTTTGTTGAAGCAAACAGGGAAGTATTGTATTTGTTTAAGGTTTTTATCTTCCTAGAACAAACTGCCAAAGTGTTGACATAGGTGGTCTCAGTTCTTAGTCTCTCAAAAGATAAGCTGTGTTGATACGGGTTGTCGCAGTGTCTGGCTGTTTGCAATCATACCACCTTTAAACCCCTTAGAATTAAGAGATGGTGAGTATGTGTTAATGCTCAGATATGAGTCTTCATTCAGATTGCTCCAGCGTAACTAGATTTTCTCCCACAGTAGAGCAGAAAAGCTAAGAATACATTGGAACTCTTAGCGTGCTGGTTGTCTGCTTATACCAGCTGTCAAGCTGCTGTTTTGTTAACAAGAAGTTTACTGGGACATCTATTTTATACAGCATCACATCACAGCCAGAACGGAACATGGAAATACCTAGGCAGATGTTTAGCCTCACAGGGAAGAACTTCCCAGGATGCCAGCTCAAGTGAAACTGGAGTGCAATCACTCCTTTCTAATTATTCTAGAGAAAACAGGAAAACTGATGGAGAAGGCAGAGAGGATAGTAGGGGGTTGGATACCCAGGGCTTGAAAAATAGCATCAAACTGAGTTTTCTCCATTCATGATTTAACAAGGCTACTTAAAGGAATCCTCATAAGTAGAGTTAAAATTGTAATTCAACGTTAAGCTACTAGGATAAAAAGAATGCTACTAGTTTTGTTACTAAAATGAAGATTACCAAACAGAAGGTGGAGGCCTCTTGAATAACATGTTGGACTATAGAGAAATGGCAGGGAGTACCCTTTGAAATCAAATCCAAGAGAAGGAAAACTGGATGGAGAAAGATCATAGGAAATCATTAAGGGACTTAAGGAGAAAGAGATGAGAGAACGTTTTCCATTTTAAGCAAGCTTGCAGACGCTTTTAGGCATCGTTTAATTTCATTTCACTGGCAGGCCTTTTAGATGACAATGGTACCTTACCCTGGCCCCTCATTCCCAAAAGTTGTTCCATCCCAAAGTTACTATTTATTCCCTAGAAGTAGAGTTTCTCACCTGCTATTTGTAAAACTACTATTAATAGAGCCCTCAAAGCGCTCCTGTCTGCCGAGCAAGTAGCAGAAATAGCAACACGCTGCAATCTGCTATCGAAACTTGTCAATTAAAATAATGGATCTTTAGTTGTAAATCGTTACACAGTGTGACTTTAAAGTGAATGGATGAAGTGTGGTGAGGATAAAGAAAGGGCAACAACAAAGAAAACTTGTCAAATGATTCCAAAATTGGGTGGTTTTCATAGAGGGTAGGAAGAATGCAGATTATCACGAAGTTCAGGCCAGCCCAAGGGTATTAACTCTTAGAAGAGACCAGGAGACCTAGGAATACTAATGCTTCTTAGTATTATTTTTTAAAATAGAAGTATTCACTTGAAATATTTTACTGATGCATACAAAACTTTTATGTTATATATAAGTGCGCATATGGATGAATGTTCGTTAAATGAATGTCAATGTAACCAGCTCCCAGATAAAGTAAAACAGTAGTAACAGTGACCTAGAAAACTTTTGTTTTCTTCTCTCCAGTTACAATAACCCCGGATGTAACCTCTTTTCTCTTGGCATTAATTCTTTTTTCCTGCTTTTCTTTTTCATATAAGTAGAATCATATTATATTAGCTTTTTCTGTGCCTGGATGTTTTTGCTCAATATTACATCTGTGAGATGTACCCATATTGTTGCTTGTAGTTGTAGTTTCTTCTTTCTGATTGCTATGTAGTGTTGTATTTTGTGAATTTATGACAATTTATCCATTCAACTGTTGATGGACATTTGAGAGGTTTATAACCTTTAGCTGTTACACACAATGCTGCTACCAAAATTTTTTTGTCTTTTTTAAAAAATTTATTTCCTGTACTTACTCATGTGACAAAAATTCTAGTATTGTCTTTTCTTGAACATATATGCTGTTTTTTGTCGTGTGTGTTACTAAAGGTGAAACTGGTGGATCATAGGATATGCAAATATTCTGCCAGTCAGTCTTCCAAAGTGGTTGTACACTACACTCCTATCAGAGCATGAAGCTCCAGTTACTCCATGTCCTCGCAAACACCTGGTATTTTCTGTCCTTTTCAATGTATCATCCCTCCAATAATATTAAGAAGTTTAGTCTCCCCTCCAAATTATGCGTAGTTAGGATGAACAGTCTTTGAAGACAGCAGGGGGCTCAGTGGGCTCCAAGTCAAAACAGACCCAGATGTGGTGGAGGAAAAGCTTCCAACTCTATAGGGCAAAAGTGTGCTAACTTCCGGAAGCGTAAATTTGTTTTCTTTATTATAAAACTGAATATTCCTGTCACAGAACCCTGGTCATGAAGTTCATGTAAAAATTATCTTAAATTTACAAAAAGGGAAGTTTACCCGTTAAAAAAGTCAAATGTCAAAGGCCATCCTTTTTAAACTCTTCTCTGGCGTTTTTCCACAGGGATATATTGCTTATTCTGTAATAACAGAATTGTGTGTATACACTTTTGAATGACAGTATCCTAGAATAGTTCTGATTTGTTCATTTTCACACCTCCTACTTATTTATCGATTTGTTTCATTATTATGTGACTTCTCGACTAAACTACATTTTTTAAGGGAGAAACTGAGTCTGGTTTGTTCAGTTTTGTATGTCCAGTATCTCGATCTGTCTCTGGCACAGGGTAAATAACTCAATAAACATTTTGGTGGGAATAAATGAATGAATGAATGACCACCGAAAGGGGTTTCATAAGCAAATGGAAAGATGAGAAATGTTGCATTTTTAGTTATTTAAATGAAAACATTTTTTATTTAAAGCAACTTAATCTGATGGTAACTAGCTTGTGTTAGACAATTTAAGACGATTCTCTTTATGGCGAGATTTTGTGAGCCTGTAGTTAAAATAAGTCTGCAGACAATCTCACCAAGAGTTACGTAGGCTGGCATGCCAAGACTGAAGAGGGCAGACAGAATATGTAAGATGAAATTGCAGTGCTCTTTCCTACCCACTTATAATATTCAGTTTCAGTGCGCTTTTCCTACCTAGTTATAATATTTGCCATTAGTTTCACGTTTCTTTGCGTATCTCATCTGCACTTAAAGTATCTAATATTGTCTCTAGTGAAGGGGAAGCTGGTATTTTGATCCATAAAGCAGCTGCTATCTTTTGTCACTATTGTTAGTTCTTAGGAGTACTAAATTTAGATATACGGTGGCAAAGCATTATTACACACATTTATCATTTATAATTATATGACTGCAAGTCTTCAAGAAGTCATTTTAATTTATTCCTCTATTTCCAGGGATTTAACCATTCCAGATAGATAGCTCTCTACCAGATTCCTAAAATTTTCTGTGAAATAAAATCGTATTACTTCTTTGAATCTCACACTGACAGCCTCATATCCCTAAGCTTTAGCGACCTTTGTCCATACTCAGGATATTATCATCTGAGATTATTTCTGGTTCAGAAAAGTGCCTTCTCTTTTGAGTTTTAAAAAGCTAGCTAAATGGCTTTGCCTTTTCTGGTCGTTTTCCACAGAGGCTGACCCTTGACGCGAAAGCACACTGTCCTGTCTCATCTATAATTATGCTGGTTGCATCTCACTGCCTCCCTAATTTGCATTGTAACTAACGTAAAGGTGGAGGCTGTTGTTTGCAGCCACAGGAATAGCAAATGCAGAGGTGTCGGAAATACTGTCATAATTGTCTGAGGAAACCTCTGTCAGCATTTTTCAGAAGAAGGAAACAGCAGGAGCTTTTTATAATGTAACTTTAATTACAACGGGCAGGCACCCTGGCATAGGCTGAGGATCTGTTTATGATACACCTGCCAAGGATCATTTGATATGCCTCAAGACATGTGTCTCATAAGTGGTGTCACCCCCTACAGGTGCTAGCCAGCAGTTTTTTCCTTTCTTCCCCGGTCCCTGATCTCCTCTGCTGGCTGTTGGTCTGGCTACTCAAATACACAGCAATTTAAAAGAAAATTAGCAGTGAAGAGAGATGAACAAACCACTTAGTAAAGCCACAATATCTGTGACTCAGCTAAATACCTTTGATTTTCAAGCTGTGGCCGAGAAATCTAACTTAGTAAAATAAAACAAAATGGGTCATTTCTCACCTTCTAATCCTAAATTTATTTGTGGAGATTTAGATTTTGAACGTGACCTTCAAAAGCCTAGCCAGATCATGAAATCTCAGAAGACCAACCAGCAGATGGCAAAGCGTAGGCTTCCCCGAGGCTTCCTGATGACCTGTTCTATACAAGAGACTATTAGATTTGTTTGTAATTTGGTTTGGCCCCAAACTAATTTAGTTCTGGGTAAGGAAGTATTTAAATCAAAAAAAGAGAATGAGCAAATTTTACCTATTGGTGTTTCTAATAATATTTTGCAGGTAATTTTACATTTTCTCTAATCCTTGGGTAGAATATATTAGATAAGAATCACCAGTATTCCCAGTTCTCTATTTTTAACACAACTTCTTGGAACATGTTTGACTCGGTTATATCAGAGAATCTTTCAGCACTTAAGTTTTATGAACAATAACCGAAATTCAGGACAGTAATATTCAACTTCTTATGAAGTTTATTTCATAGGTACCTGATATTTGCATAGCACTAAAGGCCTGTAAAACATTTCTAGGACTGATGTGGTAGTTCACACCTGTAATCACAAGACTTTGGGAGGCCAAGGCGGGAGGATGAGTTTGAGCTCAGGAGTTTGAGACCAGCCTGGGCAACATAGCAAAACCCCATCTCTACTAAAAAATACAAAAAATTAGCAAGGCGTGGTGGTCTGTGCCTGTGGTCCCAGCTACTTGGGAGACTGAGACAGGCACTTGAGCCTGGGAGGCAGAGGTTGCAGTGGGCTGAGATTGTGGCACTATAGTCCAGTCTGGGTCATAGAGCAAGGCTCTGCCAAAAAACAAACAAACAAAAACAAAAAACAAAACAAAACAAAAAATAAAAACAACAAAAATTTCCAAAGTAGATTTTCAAAATATTTCTGAATTTCACACTATTATTCTTGCATAGGAAATAAATCTTTGTTGAGAGAATTGGGTGATTTCAACTGAGGCATGAATGAAAGCAAATGCCTATATTTTGAAGCCACTGAGAGGCTAAACTGACTCACGCTCCAGCTGCAAAAATTAGAAGAGTTGCAGGGTCTCCTTCCCTCACCCCACCATTAAAGGCTAGCTACCCCTAATTGAGTGGGGCAGGGAGGAAGAGATAGGCTTCACTATCATGAGTTGGGTAACTGAAGTTAGTGTGCCTCCAAACACAAAATGGAAGGCATTGAGCCACACAACTGAATATTGCATAACTCATTCTCTAATGGAAATATAACCTGCTAATATTAAGTATCAGCCAGCCACAGGACATCCAATACAAAGCATTATTGTAGCTTTGTTTTTCTCCATGTATATTCTGCTAACTCATGCACACCAGGGAAGCGAGGGGATATTGGAATCGGTAGCAGATGAATGATGAATGAATCATAAATCAGATTGTGTGTTGGTTTATTTAATTAGTTCATTAGTGTTCTCTGGAAACATTTAGGCATTGTGCAAAATTAATATATACAAGAATAGTTAACTGTCCAATTAGGAAAACATAAATTAGTCACATCATCTATGCTGTAAAAATCACAACTGCCAAAAGAAATTAAACAAATGGAAGGCTAATAAAAAATAAATGTTTTGCAATGTATTTTGAATGCTCTGTGCATAAAGGCACTGTCAGGGAAGTAACCTAAGTTTATTAATAAGGCAACTTTTTCCAAATGAGCTTCATTATTTGGAATAGCCAATCTCACCTACATATTTTAAAAATGTACTTAGGTATATATTGATTGACTGGTTGATGGCGTGAGGTGATCTTTTCAATAGCAGAGTTAATGTAATTTCTAAGATTTTTATTTTATACCTAAAATTATGTTACAGAATGGACACAGCTGTTAGACCATATTCCTTTCTGACATATTTTTGAGAAGCTAAAAATTCTACTCGGGTTAATCATTTGTTTTGTTCCTGTCTACCTCAAAGATGACAAACTTGTTGTACGTGGATCCCACTGAATTCGGCAGTGACTATAGTTGAAAGAAAACTTAACTCACAGTAGCATACACCTTATCTTGAACTCTGCGGACTCTGAAAGGTGCTTTTCCCACTCAGTAAGCAAAATTCCTCTCTTAGTTCTGTTACTTTCAATAAACTACCAATTGTGAGAAATCATGGAATTTGGATCGCAAATAAATAAGATAATTTAGTGGTTGCATATCCTATATCACAAGTCTAGAGCTTAACTGTTTTAAAACCTAGAGGTTTGTGATATTATCAGTTACTGTTTAAAATGCACTAACTATCTCTCAGTAGGAAGAGGATGTGGATTTGAATAAAGTCTTTGTTTCCCATGATCTCTGAAGCTTGAATCATGAATTGTAAACTCATTTGCAATTCTAGGATCGTATGATTTTCAGAGGCCTGGGAATTTCTGTCACTGGTCATACCACCGGGTAGTAGAATTTGTGTGTGCAACAGAGCAGGTGCTGCCCATTCAGACTTAGATGAACTCACTGTATGATTCTGGCAAAGGAACAAAGAAAAACCAGTGAATTAAAATGAAAACATTGTTAGGCATTCATGAGCCCGTGAGAAATACACACACACCATGCACACGTGCGTGCGCGTGCGCGCGCGTGCACACACACACACACAGAGGAATGGCTAAAAACCCAGGCTATTCTGGGTATCCATTGACAATATTGGGAGCAAAATTTAGTCCTGTGGGCAGTTCATGAACATCTTACCTGATGAATGCCTATTGACCCACATACTGGAAAGCCAGCAATGGATGCCTCTAATTTTCCTAAATGTTTAGCGATTTCCTTACTTACCGATACTTTTTGCATCTTAAACTTGTGAATTTTTTAAGGAACATATATTAGAAATTCAAACCTGCTTCTGCTTGCCTCAAATGTCTTTATTCAACATTGTTCTGGATTGATAGTCTAGCTGGAAGAGAATTTTTTTTTTTTTTTTTTTTTTTTTGAGATGGGATCTGGCCCTGTTGCAAAGGCGGGAGGCAGCAGTTACCGCCTCCCCAGCTCAAGGAAGCCTTGAACCTCAGCCTCCCAAATAGCTGGGACCACAGGCACACACCACTACACCTGGCTAATTTTTTGTATTTTTCGGTAGAGACACGGTTTCACCATGTTGCCCAGGGTGGTCTCGAACTCCTAAGCTCAAGCAATTCACCCACCTCGGCCTCCCAAAGAGGTAGGATTGCAGGCATGAGCCACTGTGCCCAGCCTTAAAAGATTATTTTTTATTAAAAGTTATTTTTACTCTTTACTTAATAATCAGTCGGTTACTTCAGTCCCGTGATTGTTGTTGAGACAACTGTTTCCAGTCTCACGGTCACTTTTCTGTAGGCAATTTCTCCTCCATATTATTTTAATTTCTTTTTTAATAACTATGCTTCCTAAATCTCATCAATTTTCAAAAATTCTCAGCCATGCAATAATATTTTCTCATCCTCTTTTTATTTCTCCCTTTTTGAACCCTAATTAGATGTGCATTCCACCTTTATTTTTTTCATCTTCCATGTCTCTTTTCTCTCTTTTTTTCTCTATATTGTTATTTCTATGCTGCATGTTAGGTATTTTTTTCCCATAATTTTTTTAGTTAACAAATTTTCTCTTTGGGTATAGTAATCCGATTTAAATGATCAATTACATATTTTTACATTTTTAGAAATATATACATATATATTATATTTCTATAAGCTCAACTGTTTTCTTTCTCTCCCTCTTTCTCTCTCTCTCTCTCTTTCTTTCTCTTTCTTTTCCTTCCTTCCTTCCTTCCTTCCTTCCTTCCTTCCTTCCTTCCTTCCTTCCTTCCTTCCTTCCTTCCTTCCTTCTTTCTTTCTTTTTGCAAATATGTTGGTCACTTTAATCTTGTAATGGTCTTATTTCTGTGTCTGGTAATTCCAGTATATGGCATTCTTGATGTTTCTAATTGTGCCTTTTTGTTTCTTCCGCAGACTTTTGGTCAACATTGATAATTTGTTTTAGTGTTCAGTAATTTTAAATGGGGAGTTTAAATTTGGCTGATCTTAGTCTGTGGAGAGCCTGAGAGCCTGGCTTGAAGATGCTTTCTCCCCAGGAGGCTGTATGTTCTTATGCCGGGATTCCATGCAACCATAACCCAACATCAATTTCTGGTCTTTGCCTATTCTGGGACACACAAGTAATGCCAATAAGTAGGTACTTCCTAGCCCTCCCTAGCTGTTTGATGTCCTAGGCTTCAGCCAAAGATCTTAGTTTTAATTTACCATTATTTTGTCTTTTCTTTCTGTTAAAATCTTAGTAAGCAGATTCTTCAAGGTGGCATTGACTTCTGTTTTTCTTTTATTGAGATAGAATTCACATACCTTAGAATTCACTCTTTTAAAGTGTACAATTAAGTGAATTTTAGTATTTTCACAAAGCTAACACCTGTTATCACTGTGTTATTTCAGAACGTTTTCATCATCCCCAAAAGAAACTCACACCCATTAGCATCACCTCCTGTGCCCCGCATCCCCTTGCTTGATACAACCATGAATCTACTTTCCATCTCTATGGATTTGCCTATTCTGGACATTTTCTACAAAATAAATTGTACAATGAGGGTCTTTTATGACTGGCTTCTTTTACTTAGCATAATGTTTTCAAGGTTCATCCGTGTTGTAGAATGTATCAAAATGCCATTGTTTTTTAAGGCTGAATAATATTCCACTGTGCAAATATAATACGTATTGTCTAATTATTGATAAGTTCACAGGCATTTGGGTTGTTTCCACTTTGGGTTTATTATGAATACTATAGCTTTAAATATAGATATACACATTGTTGTGTAGGTATAGAGAATTTTTCATTTCCCTTGAGTATAATACCGAGGAGTGGAATTGCTGGGTCATGTGGTAACTCTATCTTTAACTTTTTGAGTAACCACCAAATTGTTTTTACAGAAGAGCTGCACTATTTTTACATTTCTACCAGCAATGTATAAGAGTATAAATTTCTCCACATTCTTGCCTACAGCTGTTATTATCTATCTTTTCTTATTATAGGCATATGGTGAGTATAAAATGGTAACTCACCGTAGTTTTGATTTCATTTCTCTAGCGACTAACAATAGTTAGTATCTTTTCATATGCATATTGGCTATTTGAATATCATCTTTGGAAAAATGTATATTCAAACCTGTTGTCCATTTTAAAATATTGGATTGTCTTTTTATTGTTGAGTTGTAAGACTTCCTTGTATATTTGGGGTAGTAAGCTAAAGTGTACAAATATTTTCTCTCATTTTGTGGGTTGTTTTCTCACTTTATTCATCCTGTCTCTTGCAATAAATAAGTTTTAATTCTGATGAAGTCCAATTTCTGTGCTTGTTTGTACATTAGATATTATATGTGAGAAACCATTGGTCTTCTTCACTTACCAATTATGCTGTAGCATCTTCTTCATTTTTGACCACTGGGATTTCTCTTACATGTGTGAATGCTCAGGTACACATTTACACATTTAGCAGTAGGATTGTTATATTTTTTCTAGTATCCTAGGTATTGTGGGAGGGTTTGTCAGAATATTTAGTACATTTTATTTTCAGAAATGGATGTGACAGTTCTTGCTACCATACTGTATGAAGACAGCAAAGTACCTATTGAATTTTTTTTTTTTTTTTGAGATGGAGTCTCACACTGTTGCCCAGGCTGTAGTGCAGTGGCATGATCTCGGCTCACTGCAACCTCTGCCTCCCGGGTTCAAGCAATTCTCCTGCCTTAGCCTCCTGAGTAGCTGAGATTACAGGTGTGCACCACCATGCCTGGCTAATTTTTGTATTTTTAGTAGAGACGGGGTTTCATCATGTTGGTCAGGCTGGTCTTGAACTCCTGATCTCGTTCGTGATCCACCCATCTTGGCCTCCCAAAGTGCTGAGATTACAGGTGTGAGCCACCATGCCCGGCCCTGAAGAACACTGTCTTGGGAACTGCAGAGACCTGAATTCAACTTCTGTTTTCACACCTTAATAGCTGTATGACCTTGAGCAGATTATTTAATCTTTCAAGGTCTGAATATCCTTATGGGTAAAATGGGATGAATGATACCAAGACTTAGTTATTACAGTTGTGATGAGGGTAAAACAAAGTAATAGGAATGGTTAGCATGTTATAAGGGCTCACTAAACATCAGATAGCTTATGTTACTATTGATACTAAAGTTCACTTCAAACTGTCTTTTAAAATCACATGTCAACTATTTAGTCATTTTTTTGTTTTACTAAGGGTAAAATATTCTGGGAATGCTATATTTTCCTAAAGGGGAATTTATTGAGCACTGCTATATTTATTAATTTGTTTTACAAAGTAGGACAGTGAGGCTGAGGAAGGCATAACAGGTTGATGATGCTCACAGAATCAGTGAGTAGTAGAACTGAGATTTGAATCCAGCTTGTCATGCTTTGAGATAGATATCCATTTTTACTAACTCCAAGGATCTCTTAAATCTATTTTCTCGTTTTATATAATCAGTCTTTAGTAACTTTATTCTCCACAAGGCTAATGCCATTATGACTGATGATTTTCTCTCTAGACCTGTTCAATACTGTAGCCACCAGCAATAGAAGGCTATTTAAATTTAAATTAATTTAAATTGAATGAAATTAAAAATTAAGTTTCTCAGCTGCACTTGTTACATTACAAATGGTTTCTAGCCACACGTGTCTAGTGTCTATCATATTGAACAACACTGATATAGAAAGAATATTTCTATAATCGTAGAAAGTTATATTGGACAAAAGTACTGTAGGTTTTTTAAAATTAAGGGACCTCTATCATGAATAGCAGCACAGCCTTTGTTGGCTGCTTCATTGCCCTTCCAAAATCATATCAGACATTTTTTTGCTCACTGCAGCCTGCACTTAACCACATCATGAATGAAAGCCAGGGAAAAGACTCCAATTTGGTTGGCATTTGTTCTTTGATTGCCCTATGCTTTGGGTGAGTGAATGAGCTGCTGTTTTCCTATCCTAAGCAAGAGTTTGGCAACCATCTCCTCCTGGGGCATACAACAATATTTCAACTCAGAATGACTCACTGCCTAAAAATAAGCTCAAGTAGAGCCCAAACGAAAGTATATCAAAATCACATTCTCCTAAGACTGAACCCTGTGTGACAATTTATTTCTGTTATCTAAATTCTAGTATCTACAGAAATTTGCTGAATCCTGTATACTCTCAACTTTTCTTGTATATAAAAAAGGAAGGGTATTGCATCAGTAAGCATTTATCTCAATTTTGTAAAGAGTAAATATTTTAAGGTAATTTCTTAGAAAGTGGATTTAAAAGTTGATGAATACAGCAAGGTACTACTACTGAAAATTCTAACACGTAGTGTCTATCAAGTGAAGATCATAACACTTTTTACCCACTGTTCTTAACATCGTGATTCCAGAGAAATTTAAACAAATTTTAGCAAATGTGTTACAAACGGCAGTTATATAGGTGAGGATAAAGAAGATTTCACTGGCTTTTAGATCAATGATTTATTTAGGCTGTGGTATGTTTCTATTTAGGGGACTTTACGGCTAGTGGTGATCTAGATTTCAAGATGACTCAGTAGTTAAGAGAAAGGAGATGAGAGCCTCTGCCCTTTTTAGGTAAGTAGAAGTCAAACTAAGTTGACTTTATCCCCATTTCCTGGTCCATGTATTAGTCCGTTCTCATGCTGCTAATAAAGACATAACTGAGACTGGGTAATTTATAAAGAAAAGAGGTTTAATTGACTCACAGTTGAGCATGGCTGGGAAGGCCTCAGGAAACTTAAAATCTGGCCTATACTGTTTCATTTCTCAGCAGAAAGAATATCCCCATTTTCATGGTGTATGTATTAGTCCATTCTCACACTGCCCATACAGATATACCTGAGACTGGGTAATTTGTAAAGAAAAGAGGTTTAATTGACTCACCATTGAGCATGGCTGGGAAGGCCTCAGGAAACTTACAATCTGGCCTATATTGTTTTATTTCTCAGCAGAAAGAATATAACTTCACCAATTTGTCCTCAATGATAAGGCAGCACTTAGGAAATAGCACCCATTTCCACCATGTAAAGACTTAGTGAAAAAGGTAATTTTAAAAATTGAAGGTAAGGAGAGAAAGCATAAAGTGGATGAATTAGTTATCTCAAATGAATGGTTATAAAAACGTATGCTCTATGAAGGCAGTGAGTGGGCCTGTCTTTTTCTTAACTTTAGATTCAAGGGGATACAGGTATAGGCTTATTATATGGATATATTGGGCTTCTAATGATTCTGTTACCCTAGTAGTAAACATAGTTCCTTATAGATAGTTTTTCAACCCTTTCTCTTCTTCCTTCCTCTCTCCCCGGTTTTAGAATCCCCAGGATTTATTGTTTCACCTTTGTGCCCATGTGTACCCAACGTTTGGGTCTCAGTTATAAGCAAGAAAATGCAATATTTGGTTTTCTGTTTCTACATTAATTTGCTTAGGATAATGGCCTCCAGCTGCATCCATGTTGTGGCAAAGGACATGATTTCATTCTTTTTCACGGCTGCATAGTATTCCATGGTGTGTGCATTAGTCCGTTCTCATGCTGCTAATAAAGACATACCTGAGACTGGGTAATTTATAAAGAAAAGAGGTTTAACTGACTCACAGTTAAGCATGACTGGGGAGGCCTCAGGAAACTTACAATCATGGTGGAAGGGGAAGCAAACACGTTCTTTTTCACATGGCAGCATCAAGGTGAAGTGCTGGGGAACTGCCCTTTATAAAGCCATCTGATCTTGTGAGACTTATTCACTATCATGAGAACAGCACAGGAAACACCTGCCCCCATGATTCAGTTGCCTCCCACTTGGTTCCTCCCATGACATGTGGGGATTATGGGAGCTACAATTCAAGATGAGATTTGGGTGGGGACACAGTGAAACCATATCGCTGTATATGTACTACATTTTTCTTATTGAATCCACCATTGATGGGCACCTGGGTTGATTCTGTGTCTTTGCTATTGTGAATAGTGCTGTGATAAACATATGAGTGCAGGTATCTTTTTTTTTTGGTAGAATGATTTCTTTTTCTTTGTGTATGTACCCGGTAATGACATTACTGGGTCAAATGGTAATTCTATTTTTAGTTCTTTGAGAAATCTTCAAACTGCTTTCCACAGTGGCTGAACTAATTTACATTCTCACCAGCATTGTATGTGATTCAACTCCTCTCCCTTACCCCTCCCTAATTCCTATTTTCCCACAAATGGTTACATTTATTCCATGCTACATAAACCCCTAGTTTTAGCTGGTTATAAGGTGGATTTGAAACTGATCTCCCATTTTTCAGCTGTAGCACCAGAATAAAGCCTTCTTCCCTGGCAATACTCATTGTCTCAGTGATTGGCTTTCTGTGCGGTAAGCAGCAGGACCTAGACTGAAACCCTAGCATTTCAGTAACGAGGGGAGAGGAGGTACCTGGGAACTCTCTGTACTTTGTGTGCAGTATTTCTACAGTCCTACAGCTGCTCTAAAAATAAGGCCTATTAATACTTTAAAAATAAGTTTCATGACTAGTAGTACAAGTTGAATTGTTTTCATGGTCCAACTTCAAAACATAAGATACATATCCATTGACCAATGGATAGCTTTCAGGGAGCTGCATCATAGTGAGCTGAAATTCTGATGTACTTGTATCCTAGTCATTTGAATGAAGGAATAGCTTCTAAAGGTGTCTATCTTAAAACAGAATTGAGAGTTGGGACAAGGAATCTGGCTCAAATATGATTTCCTGCAATACCCTACCTTTAATTCTATCTGCCACATTAGTAATCACTTAACTAATTACATTAAATGTTTTTTCATCGCATTTGGTGAAAAATTTTGGAACTTAAATATGATTATTATACGTTTCGTGATCTGGTAGTATCACTGAAAAAAGTCAGAATTAAGAAAATCTATTATTAATCTGCAAGGAAGTGCTACTGTGCCAATAACAATGTACTCGCTTGCTTGTACACCCAAGAAGTCAACCTGTTCACATCTCAAAATAGTAAAAATATTCACACACAGCTGTCAGCATAAACAAAACTGTGCTCTCTGCATCACATAGAGAGTATTAGTAAAAACAAAAAACGAGCATGGCTGAGCCTGTCTTTACCCAGGGCAAAAAGCTATAGTGTGAAACAAAAATATATGGCTAAGAGATTGCAGTTGAAACTAAAAGTGCTGAGAAGTTCCTATTTGAATTTGGCTTGATTGTAAAATATATGGCACTGGCACTTTACTAAGAATAACAAACCCCTAAATATTGGGAGAGTGGGCTGAGGGCAGGAGGAAATAGTCTAATCTATGGATGATACGATAGGAGAATATCTGAAAGTTCACATGAAGTAAATTTTTAGAGATGTAAGTTATTAAATACTTCTGTGCATCATCAAAGTCTGTATAAGGGCACTTGAGCTGTACTGTTTTGATACATGTGTTATAGATGAGGACTGTCAGAATCCTTGAAAGTCATGAGCCACAAATCAGTGTCCTCCTTAACACACTCTTGTCTCTGATAAAGCTCAGGGCAATTGAGAAGTGGTAGCATAGAGAGACCATTGGTCAACCATCAGCAAATATGGATACTGGTTCCAACCACACCCATCCTCAAATAGTCATATAACCTTGAACAAGTCATTTGGATTTTCTGAGATTCAATAGATTCATCCATAAAGTGGAGACAATTATTATACTAATCAAATGAAATAATGAATGGAATATGAGTTATTGTTCTTAAACATCTACAAGACTACCTGGAAATAAATCAACTTTGTTTTATGTTGATGGCCACATAGGTGAAGTTTTGGGTATTAGTTTTTACGAAAAAGTAATTGCAGGGGGAAGGAATGAGTGATGAAGAGATGGAACATGGGAAATTTTTTCGGACAGCAACACTGTTCTATATAATGTGTAATCACAGATTCATGACATTTGTCAAAATTCGTAGAAGCACACAACATAAAGAGTCAACTTTCATGTGAACTGTGGGCTTTAGTTAATAATTATGTCTCAGAATTGGCCTATCAACTGTAACAAGGTACCCCAGTAATGCAGGCTGTTAATGTAGGGGGAGGGGAGGTGGATATGGGCTATGGGCTGTGGGAACTCTCTGTACATTCTGCACAATTTTTCTGTAAACCTAAAACCACTCAAAAAATTGCACAAACTTAAAAACTTGAATTCATATATGTCAAAAAGAGAATGAGGATGCAAGGAGGAAGGGGAGAATAGGAAGGAAAGATAAATGAGAGAGTGAAAGGAAGAAAAAGCAGGACCAGACCACAGCTGGATAAAGAGACAACTGACAAACCAGAGGGGTGAAAAATGGGGCAGATAGAAGAAAAAGCCGGAGATGAAAGGGGAGAGTACAAAAGAGGAAAACTAAGTAAGAGGAAGGGAGAAGGAGTAGAGGCAGATTGAGGGCCAGTTGGCCAACACACTTAGGTCTAGCTTTTGGCTTGGCGTGTGTGACCACTATTGCCTTAAAACCCCATTTTATCTATTCTGGAGCAGAGTGATTCAACTTGAAGACAGCTCCCTACACAGGTGTTCAGGGACTTTCTGTAGGATTCACTGGTTAGGGTGATTTTAAAGTTAATGATCTCAAAGTTACTGATTTTCAGGTCTTCAAGTTCACTTTTCCTATATTCCCTTTTCTAACAACCTTCTTGGAATCCATAAAGGAAGGGCATCCTCTTCCCCATCCTGATGCTTCCCGTGATGCATTTCTTGGGCTGTTATTTAAAAAGTGAGGAAGGCAAATAAAAAGAAAATTCAAGATATTGCTTGGGAGGTTATACTTTTAAGGATCAAATTCACCATAAAACCATAAGCCTTACATTCTTTCCCTGTCTTACACGTATTTTTGTTGAGGATTATTTTGGAAATGCAGTGCTCTCTACACCTTGAGATATTCTGAAGCTAAATATTTTGTGGTGTGAGGATTGTGGGAATGATGACAGTTTTTGTTTACTGACCTCACCTCTTCAATCCTCCAGCTATTGGAAAAGCGTGCATTGCTCTTTGAGCAGGGGTCTATTCAAGTCTAGGATCTTGAAGATTATCAAATTTGAGGAACCTTCTGTATGAAAAAGAATGCAAAATTACTATTAAAAATTATGTACAAATGTGACCATTTAGAAAAAACACTCAACAAATTACATTTGTTTCCAATTTGAAAATGTTTACAAATGCCACAGATATCACAAAGTTCAGGAAAATAACATGTTTTGTTAACAAGCTGTATGGAAAAGCATTGTTTCCTCCATATTCTGGCTGCATGTTTTGATTGCTTCTTTATTTAACAATAATTCTGTCATTTTCTATGGACAGAAGAGAAAGATAATTTAATCTTTCTTCTAGCATGATTGAATTTTTTCTTAGTATTGATAACTTATAAAACTTTCTAAAAGCTTTATAACTCATTATCAGTAATATCTGGTGGCACTATTTTGGATTGTTACCAACTGTGAGACCACTGCTAGAAAGTTTCTTTCAAATGTGAGCTATAAGATTGGGAAGAATTTTCCTAGATCTGTTTCTTGGTTTCTTCTACACTGTCCTCAGGTTTCCGGTAGCAAGCTTCATCAGACAGTTCATCTGGTGGTATTGCAAGTTCAGATCATGTCATAATGCAGGGAGGATTTTGTGTTTTGTTTTGTTTTGTTGAGATGGAGTTTTTGCTGTATTGCCCAAGCTGGAGTGCAGTGGCACGATCTCGGCTCACTGCAACCTGTGACTCCTGGGTTCAAGTGATTCTCCTGCCTCAGCCGCCTGAGTAGCTGGATTACAGGCATGTGCCACCACACCCTCTAATTTTTGTGCTTTTAGTAGAGACAGGGTTTCACCATGTTGGCCAGGATGGTCTCGAACTCTTGACCTCAGGTGATCCACCCGCCTCGGCTTCCCAAAGTGCTGGGATTACAGGTGTGAGCCATCACAACTGGCCAGATTTTGAAAGACATTTCTATATGAGGACAGCTAAAATAAGAAGTATAAATAGTTATGTTCTGGGCTTGGGGGCTCACGCCTGTAATCCCAGCACTTTGGGAGGCCAAGGTGGGTGGATCATGAGGTCAAGAGATCGAGACCATCCTGGCCAACATGGTGAAACCCTGTCTCTACTAAAAATACAAAAATTAGCTGGGCATGGTGGTGCACACCTCCACCTTGGGAGGCTGAGGCAGGAGAATCACTTGAACCCAGGTGGCAGAGGTTCCAGTAAGCCGAGATGGCACCACTGTACTCCAGCCTGGCAACAGAGTGAGACTCCATCTCAAAAAAAAAAAGTATAAATAGTTATGACTGAACAACTATGAACTGTATAAAAATATCCCATTAAACTCATAGTGAAAGTATCTCCAACTAAAAAAAGGAAGAAAGAACAAAAAATAAATTAAAAAACGAGAGGAAAAAAATTCTCCAACTCACATTCTGTTTAGTTGGAGCCTCCAAAAAGCCTGAGGACCACTCCAGCACAACAGGATGTATAGAGAGAGGGTTGTCAAAGTTACAGGGGCAGCAGTTAAGGATAAACTATCTCACTATTACAAATTTTATGAAATTGTAGTGACAATGTAAACACATTGCCTAGGCCCCTTCCACGCCTGGTGGGACACAGATTTGTGAAAGCAAGGACCCCTGCCATTTCAGCTTATTGACTTCTACAGAATACCTGTCATTCTGTTTCAGAGAGAGGCCATAAATGCCAAGAAAAAAGCAGTATCACAAGTATGAAATAACACTAAGAATGACATGTTCTTCAAATGTTTAAATATAAACAGTTTTTAAAAGCTATTCTCAATTCCCATTTCCAGGTCTTGATAATAATAGGAAAGAAATGCACTTTTAAATATCTGAGGCAGTACAACTTGGTGAGACTGATTTGCTGAGAAGTTACTTGAATCTCACTTTGAAAGGCCAAGGCGGGCAGATCACCTGAGGTCAGGAATTCCAGCTGTAGTCCCAGCTACATCTGAGGCTGGAGAATCACTTGAGCCTGGGAGGCAGAGTTTGCAGTGAGCCAAGATCTGTGTACTCCAGCCTGGGTGACAGAGCAAGACTCTGTCTTGAAAAAAAAGAGATACTTGAATTTTTTTTTTTTTTCCTGGGACTATTAAAAATTTCTGTTTGTACTGAGTAGAACCCATGGAACCCACCAGGCCTGGAAGGGGCCTAGGCAATGTGTTTACATTGTCACTACAAGATTTTTACATGAATTCTTTAGAATCGATGTATTTGATTCAAAAAGGAATTTTAAACCTACTTTATCAAATGAGATAAAGAATTGTACTATAAAAGCTACACAAAAAAGAATTGTACTATACTGTAATATAATTATATTATTAATATAATTATCTAAGTACAGTCTATCATTACCAAAAAGTGTAATTATATTCTAACTGCTCAACCAATTATCTTTTAGCAATAGTTTTTTTCATTCATTATATGTGTAGGAAAAGTACAATTATGATGATTCAGTGTATTGATGTTATTTCTGAGCTTTAAAAAATGTGATTTTTCAGCCAAAAAAAAAAAAAAATTCAGGCAAATATCATTGTTGAACATTGATGCAAAAATCCTCAATAAAATACTGGCAAACCAAATCCAGCAGCACATCAAAAAGCTTATCCATCACTGTCAATTAGGTTTTATCCCTGGGATGCAAGGTTGGTTCAAAATACACAGATCGACACAAATCAATCAATGTGATTCATCATGTAAACAGAACTAAAAACAAAAACCACATGATTATCTCAATAGATGCAGAAAAGACCTTTGATAAAATTCAACATCCCTTCCTGTTTAACACTCTCAGTAAACTAAGTATTAAAGGAACATACCTCAAAATAATAAGAGCCATATATGACAAACCCACAACCAATATTATAGTGAATGGGCAAAACTTGGAAGCATTCCCCTTTAAAAGCAGCACACAATCAGGATGCCCTCTCTCACCACTGCTATTCAACATAGTATTGAAAGTCCTGGCCAGAACAACCAGGCAAGAGAAAGAAATAAAGTCTTCCAAATAGGAAGAATGGAAGTCAAACCATCCCTGTTTGCAGATGAGATGATCCTATATCTGGAAAACCCCATAGTCTCAGCCTGAGAGCTCTTTAAGCTGATAAACAACTTCAGCAAAGTCTCAGCATACAAAATCAGTGTACAAAAATCACTTACATTACTATACACCAGCAACAGTCAAACCAAGAGCCAAATCAAGAATGTAATTCCATTCATAATTGCCACATAAAGAATAAAATACCTAGGAATACAGCTAAACAGGGAGGTGAAATATATCTACAATGAGAACTACAAAACACTGCTCAAATAAATCAGAGATGACACAAACAAATGAAAAAGCATTCCATGCTCATGGGTAGGAAGAATCAATATCCTTAAAATGGACATACTGCCGAAAGCAATTTATAGATTTAATGCTATTTCTATTAAAGCATCATTGAGATACTAAAAAACTATTTTAGTATCTCAACTACTTTAGTAGTTTTTAGAGCTATAAAATCTTTTTTGAAAATTCATACAGAACCAAAGAAGAGCCCAAATAGCCAAGGAAATTCTATACAAAAAGAACAAAGCTAGAGGCATCACATAAACTGACTTCAAACTATACTACAGAACTACAGTAACCAAAACAGCATGGTACTGGTACAAAAACAGACACATAGACCAATGGAACCAAATAAAGAACCCAGAAACAGGATCACAAACCTACAACTATCTGATATTTGACAAACCTGATGAAAACAAGCAATGGGGAAATGATTCTCTATTTAATAAAAGGTGTTGTGATAATTGGCTAGCCATATGCAGAAGACTGAAACTAGACCCCTTCCTTACATCATATGTAAAAATTAAAGATGAATTAAAGATATAAAATGTAAAATATAAAACTATAAAAATCCTGGAAGACAACCTAGGCAATACCATTCTGGACATAAGAACCGGCAAAGATTTCATGATGAAGATGCCAAAAGTAATTGCAACAAAAACAAAACTTAACAAATGGGACCTAATTAAACTAAAGGGCTTCTGCACAGCAAAGGAAATGATCAGCAAAGTGAAAAGACAACAGACAGAATTGGAGAAAATTGTTGCAAACTATGCATCCAGCAATGGTCTAATATTCAGCATCTATAAGAAACCTAAAAAAATTTACATGAAAAAAACATTAAAAAATGGGCATAGGACATAATACTTTTCAAAAGAAGACACACATGCAGCCAGCAATCATACAAAAAAAAGCTCAACATCACTGATCATTAGGGAAGTACAAATCAAAACCACAATGAGATATCATCTTACACCATGTAGAATGGTTATTTAAAAGGCAAAAAATAACAGCAAAAGGAACGCTTATGGACTGTTGGTGGGAGTGTAAATTAGTTCAACCATTGTGGTGATTCCTCAAAGACCTAGAGACAGAAATACTATGTGACCCGGCAATTCCTTTACGGGCTACATACCCAAAGGAATATAAATCACTGTGTTGTAAAGACACATGCATGAGTATGTTCATTGTAGCACTATTCACAATAGCACAGACATGGAATCAACCTAAATGCTTATTAATGATTGACTGGATAAAGAAAATGTGGTACATATACACCGTGGAATACTATGCAGTCATAAAAATAATGAGATCATGCCCTTTGTAGGAAAATAGATGGAGCTGCAGGTCATTATCCTTAGCAAACTAATGCAGGAACAGAAAACCAAATACCAGGCTGGGTGTGGTGGCTCATGCCAGCAATCCCAGTGCTTTGGGAGGCTGAGGTGGGTGGATCACCTGAAGTCAAGAGTTCAAGACCAGCCTGGCCAACATGGCAAAACCCGATCTCTAATAAAAATAAGTGATTTTTATTTAATTATTTCCACATGCTAAGCAAAATAAATTCCAATTTTAAATAGAGAGTATATTGGATTATAACAGGTTGAGGAATGAGAAATAAGTGTTCTTATTTTTATAAATTTATAGGATGCAAATAATTACATTATATAATTTTGATTTTCACTGTCTTGTTCTCATTTCTTGAAGTGAATAGGAAGACATTTATTTGAATGGAGTTGAATTGAATCTAACCGAATTGAACCTAAATTGAAGAAGGAACTCAGACACTTTCTGAAAGTTCGATGGGCTGATTATTGACAAAGGAGGACTAAGGACTAAGTTTGTTATTAGAATGAGTGTAGACTATTTTCCACAAATGGAAGGAGCTAAGTCTGCAGCTCCAAGATCTGGATCCAGAAGTTGTTTATGCTGTTCACTAACAGGAGAAAAAGAAAGAAGAAAGAGGCCGGGCGCGGTGGCTCAAGCCTGTAATCCCAGCACTTTGGGAGGCCGAGACGGGCAGATCACGAGGTCAGGAGATCGAGACCATCCTGGCTAACCCGGTGAAACCCCGTCTCTATTAAAAAATACAAAAAACTAGCTGGGCAAGGTGGCGGGCACCTCTAGTCCCAGCTACTCGGGAGGCTGAGGCAGGAGAATGGCGTAAACCCGGGAGGTGGGGCTTGCAGTAAGCTGAGATCCGGCCACTGCACTCCAGCCTGGGTGACAGAGCGAGACTCCATCTCAAAAAAAAAAAAAAAAAAAAAAAAAGAAGAAAGAAAGAAAAGAAAGGAGAGGAGAGGGGAGGGGAAGGGAGGAAAGAACGAAGGAAGGGAGAGGCCAGGTGCTGTGGCTCACACCTGTAATCCCAGCACTTTGGGAGGCCAAGGTGGGAGGATCACCTGAGGTCAGGAGTTCAAGACCTGCCTGACTAACATGGGGAAACCTCGTCTCTACTAAAAATACAAAAATTAGCTGGGTGTGGTGGTAGATGCCAGTAACCCCAGCTACTCGGGAGGCTGAGGCAGGAGAATTGCTTGAACCCAGGAGGCGGAGGTTGTGGTGGGCCAAGATCGCGCCATTGCACTCTAGCCTAGACAACAAGAGCAAGACTCCATCTCAAAAAAAAAAAAAAAAAAAAAAAGAGTGGAAGATATTTAAGCATATGATTCAATAAAAATATTGTTTAAAGTAACTCAGGGCTGGGCGCTGTGGCTCATGCCTGTAATTCCAGCATTTTGGGAGGCTGAGGCAGGTGAATCACGAGGTCAGGAGTTCAAGACCAGCCTGGCCAAGATGGTGAAACCCTGTCTCTACTAAAAATACAAAAATTAGCTGGGCATGGTGTTGGGTGCCTGTAATCCCAGCTACTAGGGAGACTGAGGCAGAGAATTGCTTCAACCTGGGAGGTGGGGGTTGCAGTGAGCTTAGATCAGGCCACTATACTCTAGCCTGGTGACAGAGTGAGACTCCGTCTCAAAAAGAAAAAGTTATTCAAGCATATGATTAAATTAAAAATTTTAATAAAAAATATTGTAACAAAGGTATATTGAAATAATCAATGATATGATTTTTCCAATTCTTTCCAAATCTATTGGGTTATGCAAAGTTTCTCAAGCAGGTATAATTAATACACATTTCATAAATCTTATTGAAACCTTTTGTTATACTTCCCAGAAATTGAAAGAGTTTATTGATTAACAAATCAATTCATTTCCAATTCTTCCTTTCAAAATATTTAAAGGAAGATCTAATCAAATTGTCAGTTCATACATCATTAAAAATAATTTTGATGATTATCATTATATGATATTTGATATATATTTCAAGAAGAATTTGAAAAACTAAATGAAATTGTTATAAAATTTCTCCCATTCCCATCTACTTAGTAATATGAGTAAGGCCTCTCAGGCTTTACAACAATAAATACAATGAATTAAACAGAATTTGTACTCAGCAATATATAATATTCATCTATGAATACATGAACTGATTGATATAAAAAACAGCCCTAGTTACTTCATTATGAGATTCACTTCCATTAATCTTTACTCTTTGTTTAAAGTAACTCTGTAAGATTGCAATATAGTTCTTGTATTAATTGTATTAGTATATTACTGATGATACTAATAACCCAGGAAAATAATTTTTAGATACTTAGAGACTTACTGTCAGAGGGATTTTACAAAACGTAAACAGTTAATTTATATAAATATTTTTGTGGCAGACATATATTTTATAACATCAATAAAAGACAATCATAAAAACATCTTACAAAGGATAAAAATACAGGGAAGGTGAACTAGAATAGCATTTCAAGAGGAAAATTTAATTTTGTAAAGTTTTTCTATTAAAGAAGAGCTTTGCATTAATTTAAAAAAGTAACTTGAAGTTTATTGGATACATTTATTTGTTTTTATCATGGTAAGAACATTTAACATGAGATCTACCCTCTTAACAGATTTTTAAGTGTTCAATACAGTATTGTTAGCTACAATTATGATGGTGTGTAGCATAGCTCTAGAACATATTCATCCTCCACAGCTGAAATTTCATACTTATTGAACAGCAACTTACCTATCTCCCCCCTTCCCAACCCCTGGCAACCACCATTCTACTCTCTGGTCATATGTGTTTGATTACCTAAGGGGTAAGTGATCTCATATAAGTGAGATCATGCAGTATTTGTCCTTCCATGACTAGCTCATTTCACTCATGATGATGTGCTCATGGCTCATCAATATTGTCACACCATGGCAAGATTTCCATCTTTTTTAAAGATGAGTAATATTCCATTGTGTGTATATAGAACATTTTCTCTCCATTTGTTTCCATGTCTTGGCTACTGTGAATTGTGCTGCAATAAATATGGAAGTGCTAGTATCTCTTTAAGACCCTGATTTCATGTGGAAGTCAGTGTGGCGATTCCTCAGAGACCTAGAAACAGAAATACCATTTGACTTAGCAATTCCACTATTGGGTATATACCCGAGAGAATATAAATCATTCTGTTATAAAGATACATGCACATGTATGTTTACTGCAGCACTATTCGCAATAGCAAAGTCATGGAACCAACTCAAATGCCCATCAGTGATAGACTGGATAAAGAAAATGTGGTACATACACGTCATGAAATATATGCAACTGTAAAAAGGTGATGTAAAAAGTACATCATGTCCTTTACAGGGACATGGATGAAGCTGGAAGTCATTATTCTCAACAAACTAACACGGGAACAGAAAACCAAACATCACATGTTCTCACTTCTAAGTGGGAGCTGAATGATGAGAACTCGTAGACACAGGGAGGGGAACAACACACACTTGGGCCTGTCGGGGGGGTGGCAGGGAGAGGGAGAGAATCAGAAAAAATAGCTAATCCATGCTAGGCTTAATACCTCCACCTAGGTGATGGGTTGATAGGTGTAGTGAACCACCGTGGCGCACATTTACTTATGTAACAAACCTGCACATCCTGAACATGTACCCCAGAACTTAAAGAAAATAAACCCCAAACAGTGAAGATCTGTAAAAAAAGAGACCCCGATTTCAATTCTTTTAGATAAATGCATACAATTGAGATTGCTGGATCCTAGAGTAGTTGTACTTTTAATTTTTTGAGGAACCGCTGTACTGTTTGTCGTAGAGGCTGCACCTTTTTACATTTCCACCAACAGTGTTCAGGGGTTCCAGTTACCCTACATCTTTGCCAGCATTCATTGTCTTTTTAAAAATAATAGCCATCCTAACAGATGTGAGGTGATATCTCATCGTGCTTTGATTTGTATTTCTCTGAAGACTTTTCAGGGATACAGGAGAAAAATATTTGAAGACAAGTGCTATAAATGTTACAAAGAACCTACTAAGGATACTGTAACTTTTTTCTTTGAGATAATTTTATTATTCTCAAATGAACATATAATTTATAATTTAAATAATAATAGGATTATAAAAAGTAGTCATCCTCTATTCCAAGTGTCAGCAAACTACACCCCACCAGCTGCTTTTAATGAAAAAAAAAAAAAAAAAATCTCATTGGAGACCAGCTATGCCCTTTATTTCCAGATTGTCTACAGCGGCTTTCATGCTACAAGGGCAGAGATGAGAAGTTGCAATAGAGATCCTCTGGCCCATAAGGACTAAAATATTGAAGTAAATGGCCCTTTACAGAAAATGTTTGTCAATTCCCTCTCTATTGCACCCTCTACTTTCCATTTCTGCTCCTCTGAAGCAGAAATTAAAATTCTTTTAGCTGTATCTTCTGCTATTTAATTCCACATTTATAAATGTCATGTATATAGCTGTTATCCTATATTTGAAGACAGATACACACACGTACATGTGCTCTAAACAGACACACAAATACTTCCTTCTGCTTTCATCAGTATTTAGATTTTACTTTTAGGTATTATGACTATATAATTATTGTTAACAGCTGGGACATTTCATTTATTTCCTGTGCCATCTTTTGATTTTCCTGAAATTAGAATTACTGTGATGTGTGCAAGTACAAAATAATAGAAACCTCGCATTTGCATAGCACTTGGCACTTTAAGAAGGATTTTACCTACATGCCTCTAATGCACATGCAGAAAAGTATAAGAGTATTAAATATGTTAAATATGCAGCTGGATAAAATTTTACAAAATGTAACTATTGTCCAGATCAAGATACAGAGCATAACCAGCACCTCAGCGTTTCCTTTGTGTTCCCTCCCAATCATTATAGTCTGAAAAGCAATCACCATTATTACTTCCATCACTATAGATTTGTACTTTTTTTTTTTTTTGAGATGGAGTTTCACCCTTGTCACCTAGGCTGGAGTACAATGGTGCGAGCTTGGCTCACTGCAACCTCCGCCTCCAAAGTTCAAGCAATTCTTTTGACTCAGCCTCCTGAGTAGCTGGGATTACAGGCTCCCACCACCATGCCCAGCTAGTTTTTGTATTTTTAGTAGAGATGGGGTTTCACCATATTGGCCAGGATGACCTTGAACTCCTGACCTCAGGTGATCCACCGCCTTGGCCTCCCAAAGTGCTGGGATTACTGGCGTGAGCCACAGCTCCCGGCCTGTACTTAATATAAAGGGAATCAGGCAGCAATTACTCTTCTGTGTCTGACTTCCTTCATTCATGTTTGTGAGACTCATTTATGTGGGCACATGTAGCAGGAGTCTATTATTTATGTATGCTACCTGATGAAGTCTATATACCACAATTTGTTTAGCCAGTCTAACATTAATGGACATATGGGTTGTTTTCAGTTTAGAAGATCATGAACAACACTGCTATGAATTTTTTGGACTGTGTTTTGGTGAGTATATGTATATATTTTTGTTGAGTATCTATTAAGAGTGGAAATACTGAGTCATAGTATAGGTATACATAGCCTAAGATTTTCCAAAAGATCACATATATTTGTACTCGCACCAGTACTGTGTGAGATTTGAATTGCTCCATATCTTCTCTAATACTTGGTAGTTTCATTTTTCACACGCCCTTCTCACGGCTGCATAGTAGTGCTTCATTATGATTTAATTGCATTACTTTGATATTTCTTGAGGTTGAGTACTTTTTAATGTATTGATTGATCATTGATATATCCTCTTATGTGAAGTTCATATTTGTGACTTTTGTCCATTTTTATGTGGCTTTTTTTGTTGTTTTACATGAATTCTTTTTATATTTTGCCTAAGAATTCTTTTTTGGATATATATATTATATATAATATTTATTATATATTATGTATAATATTTATTATATATTATACATGTACCATATATTATATATTTATTATATATAATATATTATATAATTATTATATTATATAATTATATAATATATACATTATTTATAATATATACATATATACATTATATATAATATACACATAATTATATATAACATATACAATATATACTTATATAATTATATATAATATCTTATCCCCCTGTATGGTATATATTTTTAGCTTTTATTAATGTCTTTCAATGAAGAAAAGTTGTTAATTTTTCCAGTTTTTCCTTTATGATAGGTGCTCTTTTTGTAGCTTAATAAATCTTTATCTTAGGACTACGAAGATATTATTTTATGCTTTTTTAAAAGATGTTTTTGCTCTAAAAGTTCACCTGAAATTTTTTCAGTGTATTGTGTAAGAAAGAGAACATGACTTATTTTTTCCCACATGTACGGCCAGTTGATCCAATCCCATTTATTGAAACGGTGGTCATTTCCTTTTTGCACTGTAACAATACCTTTGCCATAGGGTGACCAAATAGGTGTAAGTCTCTTTCTTGACTTTTTTTTTTTTTTTTTTTTTGAGACGGAGTCTCGCTCTGTCGCCCAGGCCGGAGTGCAGTGGCCGGATCTCAGCTCACTGCAAGCTCCGCCTCCCGGGTTCACGCCATTCTCCGGCCTCAGCCTCCCGAGTAGCTGGGACTACAGGCGCCCGCCATCTCGCCCGGCTATTTTTTGTATTTCTTAGTAGAGACGGGGTTTCACTGTGTTCGCCAGGATGGTCTCGATCTCCTGACCTCGTGATCCGCCCATCTCGGCCTCCCAAAGTGCTGGGATTACAGGCTTGAGCCACCGCGCCCGGCCTCTTTCTTGACTTTTTATTTTGATCCATGAATACATTCATTTGTCTTTGAACTAATATCGTACCAATAGCAATAATTACTATTGCTTTACACTATGTTTTAATATCCAATTGTGTAAATCCTTCTACTTTTTTCTTCTTAAATATTCTTTTTGCTATTTGTGACCTTTTGAATTTTTATACATATTTTAGAATCAGCTCGTCAGTAATCACAAAAATCCTACTGAGAGTTTGAATGTGATTGCATTACAATAGACCAATCAATTTGGGAAAAATTGATTTCTTAATAATGTTGAGTAGTCAACCTATGAACATAGTATATCTTTCCACTTATCTGGAAGGTTAGAGGATACAATGATAGGTAAGACACATTCCTGCCTTCCAGGAACTCACAGTCTCAAATAGGATTTCTGAAAGTATGTATGCATTGACTCTCACAAGGAACTATGTGAAGAACACCTGCAAAATATGAGGCAGCAGGTCTAGTTTTCACACTCCATCAAGAACCACTAACTTAGAATCTTCATCAGAATCTCTATGAGTGGTGCCAGTGATCTTTATACAGTTCCTCGTGGTGATTCTTATGTATAAGTTAAATCACAAACATTTTAATTTCAATGAATTAGTAATTTTTAAAAAAAATTTTATCTCATGTGTGACTTATGCTTCTTTAGTTTTTTTTTTTTTTTTTTTTTTTGCATTTCTTTCTTGTCTTTTCTTTAGGCTACAATTTGGATTACTTTCATTGATCTGTCTTTCAGTTCACTGATTCTTCTGTGTGTAATATGCTATTAAATTCAACCATCAAATGTCATTCTTCATTTTAATCTTCATACTTTTCAATTCTAGAATTTTCATGCTATTTTTTCCTTATAGATTTCAGTCCTTTATTCAAAAATCTTCATCTTTTCTTTTATATTCTTGAATATGTTTATTCTATTTGTATCTTAAAGTTTATTTCTTAGTGCCTATCAGTCTGTTTCCATTGGCTGTTTTTTATCTTTTTTTAAAGTATTTTATTCTATCTCTTAGCATAACTATAATTTTTAATTGAATGTTGTGAGATGATTCCAAGTGGGGGGGCCCATCCTGCCGTAATAGTGAATCTCGTCTTAGACGTTTTAGTCACAAATGTGTGTGTAACTAATAAAGCCACTATATACACACATAGTATTTGCTTTAATAATTTTTTCCTAACTGGCTTCCTTGCAGTAGACATTTAACACAATATGTAGGTAATTGCAGCCACCTGATTGTCCCTGGAGAGTTAATTTATGTTACTCAGAAATTCTCCCCATTTTAGGCCAGTAGATGCTTTTTAGAAAAAGGTTTTCCCATCTTTCTGCTCATCCAGTATTATGGCCTTGTTCAGTATGGTGGCATATAGACCAAGTAACCCAACATACAAGACTTCCTCCTCACAATATAGCAGAATTATCTTTACACAGGTAAGAAATGTTCCCATTTTCAAGTTTTAATCAGGAGACAGAAGCCATATGAATTCTTTTAACAGATAATTTGATATAAATTATAGTTAACTAGGTACTAGATAATGCAAAAGGCAAATATCAAACACATAGATGTCACAGTGATATGGTTTGGCTGTGTCCCCACCCAAATCTCATCTTGAATTGTAGCTGTCATAATTCTAATGTGTTGTGGGAGGGACCTGGTGGGAGATAATTGAATCGTGGGGACAGTTTCCTCCATACTATTCTTGTGATAGTGAGTAAGTATCATGAGATCTGATGGTTTTATAATGGGGAGTTCCCTTACACATGCTGTCTTGCCTGCTGCCATGTAAGACGTCCCTTTGCTCTTCCTTCATCTTCAACCATGATTGTGAGGCCTACACAGCCATGTAGAACTGTCAGTCCATTAAACCTCTTTCATTTATAAATTGCCAAGTCTTGGGTATGTCTTTATTAGCAGTAATACACACAGAATAGTAGCTGTGGGATCCCTGGGGCTGGGAGAGAAAAGGAGATAAGATTGCAAATCACTAAAACCAGGCAACTTTGAGGTGAGGCCCCATAGAAAGGACAGTAAGACTCCTGAGAAGGGGATGCTGCCTGAGAGGTGCTGTTGTCTCTGAAAGAAGGCAATGATGCTGGTCCTGAGAATGTTGTAAATCCATATGCTGGAAAAAGCTGCTGCTACTGGAACAAAATTCTGCTGCCAGGATGAAGAAGTAGTGTTGCTGTAGGGATGTTGAAAAAAATTGGGAACAAAATAGGAATCAGGAAGCAAAACAGGAAGAAGTATCCTTGTTTCTCCTCTAACCTTTCTTTGTCCCTCTAGCAGACCCTAATAAGAAGTCATCTGGAAAATAAATAGCAACACTATATTTTTTCCAACGTTGGGATACACATTTATTTTATATGTAATCATATTAGCAAGTGGTAGGAATCTTAGAATAGATGGCATATGATGGTAATGGTTCAAGTAGTGTTTTTTCCTTAATGTCATATAAAATCATGGGTCCTCTAACAATCATTTTCTTCAATTTTAAAAGATGCAATATTTTTAAAAGCATGAAAATGCTTTCCATAACCAAACATTCTGACTCTAGTAATGATTGTTTTTCTCTTCTGAGTTCTCACAAACCATCTGTTAATTCGTTCTACTATTTTGTGAGGGGCCTAATGTTAATCTTTCTGATTTATAGTTTCTTTACTATTTCTCCACTTTTTTTTTTTTTTGACACAGAGTCTCACTCTATCACCAGGCTGGAGTGCAGTGGTGCGATCTTGGCTCACTGCAATCTCTGCCTCCCGGGTTCAAGTGATTCTCCTGTCTCAGCCTTCCAAGTAGCTGGGACTATAGGTGTCCAGCACCACACCCGGCTAATTTTTTTTTTTTGTATTTTTGGTAGAGACAGGGTTTCACCATCTTGTCCAGGCTGGTCTCGAACTCCTGACCTTGTGATCCACCTGCCTTGGCCTCCCAAAGTGCTGAGATTTCAGGCCTGAGCCACCGTGCTCGGTCATGGCACTCTTCGCCCTATCTGTTGAGTCCTTGGTCAAAAACCATTATGAGCATTTTCTGTGTTTTAGTCACCAAGCAGTAATATTGTGATCACATTTTTAGGTTCTTTTGGTGTCTTGGGATTTGAGTCAAATGAACATGAAAACTCCCTAAGAGAACTACTGTTCTCTCCTACTTTAGGTCCAAATTCCCTGTTAATAGTGTTTGTAACTCTTTGAAGTTTTGCCTTAGAGTTTGTGGAAGCTTCTCAGTATCCCTTAATTGTACCAATTTTGACACCAAGATAAGTAAATTTATGATATTCTGGGTCTTTCCAGAGGAAGTTCAAGCTGAGTCTAGAATGCACCTCTTTCTACCTGGAAGGGCATTGCAAAGCACTTTGTGTAATTACCATTGCATCACTTATGTCTATCAAGTTTTGTGTGACTCTGGAATTTCACCTCTTCACCTTATCTTGAGATTGGTTTCAACATATTTTACAGTTTTTGAAGAAATGCACATGTGTTGATTAGTCGGGGAGAGAGATTACACTTTCCCTTCTTCTTTGTATTTGATGTGAATGTCAATATGCAAAAAAAGAGAAGTATCTTATCACATTGTAACATTATTGGAAAAACACAATTTCACCAAATAAAATGAAGGGCTCTATATAGTTTGTTTGATAACACATTTTCTTACCTATTTCTGTTAACAAACTACCCAGAACTGAAGACTTTTGTTGCAAAACCTCCTCATCCAACTAGAAAAGGTCATTTGTTGTATTTTCTGTTTTCCAGCTTATTGCAAATGACAGTTTAACCATAATTGTGCCAATATATAACATAGATCATTATTTTCCCAGCCTCCTGTAGGTGTTCTCACTATTCATCCAGCCTTTTCTCATAGTTTCTTCAACTCCACCCTCCAACTGCCTACAATCTAAGCCTATGCCACATATTTTAGGAGTATGGTTTGTTTTGTTTACAGAAGGACCCCACTTGAAGGTATTGAAGTCTATAGTAATCAATTACCACTGCCTAAAATAAAGACCTCCCACTTGAAGACACTGAAACCTATGTTAATTATCACTGCCTAAAAAACAACCCACCAAAACTCAGTGACATATAATTACTATTTATTCAGTTCTTTTGGGTATATGGGCCAGTTGGGGTTTGGTTGATCAAAGCTGGAGTTGACTGGCCTTGGCTCTAAGATGCAGATTGAGTTCAAGTTTTCTCTTCTTCTTTTATCCTCACAACAGCCAAAGCACAAGAAGTCGAGCCCTGATGCACAGACATATTTCAAACCTCTGCCTAGATGATGTCTGCTAATATCCCATTGTCAAAGCAAGCCTAATGGTCAGAGAAGCATATTTTGCCCTCACTAAGGGGAGGTAGGAATGTACATTTGTTCAACCATCATTCCAGTTATTCTAGAGGTTAACCAGAGTGGATGTAGAAATCTCAGATAAAACTTTCACGTTGTTAGATCTTTGAGTATTTCTGTCATTAAACCAATGCTAGTCACATCACTGTCTATTATTCAAAGACATGTTTTGGTCATGGCAACCCAAGCATCCAAACAATAAAGACTGTTCTCTTTGTGTCATTACGCAGGTCATGGATGGATCTACCACAAATAGAATAGATCCATCCATGACCTGCGTAATGATGCAGAGAGAATAGGCTTTAAGCTACCCAGGGAGTGTCGTTATGAATTATGCCCCCCTGAAATTCATATGTTAAAGCCCCAACTCCTAATTTGAGTGTATTTGGAAATAGGGCATTTAGGGATGTAATTAAGGTTAAATGAGATCGTAAGGGTGGCATCTTAATACCGATGTTCTTGGCAGAGGCTTGTTCTGTTACCCAGGCTGGAGTACAGTGGCACAGTCTTGGCTCACTCTAACCTCTGCCTCCTGGGTTCAAGCAATTCTCCTGCCTCAGCAGGAGTACTGAGTAGCTGGTACTACACGTGCACACCACCACACTCAGATAACTTTTTGGATTTTTAGTAGAGACAGGGTTTTCACCATGTTATCTAGGCTGATTTCAAACTTCTGACCTCAAATGATTCACCTGCCTCAGTCCCCCAAAGGGCTGGGATTACAGATGTGAGTCACTGTGCCCGGCAATACTGATGTTCTCATGAGAAGAAGAGACACCAGCGGACTTCCTCTTTACATGAGCATGGAGGAAAGGCCATGTGAGGACACAGCAAGAAGGCAGCTGTCTGCAAACAAGGAAGAGAGCCCTCACCAGATATGGAATTTGCAGGCACTTTTATCATGGACTTCCAGTCTCTAAAACTGTCAGAAAATAAATGTCTTCTATTTAAATTACCCAATTTGTAGTGTTCTGCAACTCAAGCTGACTAATAAGGAGAGGGAGAATGTGAAATGATGGTAATGACTGGCTGCTATTTAAAACTAAAAAAAAGACATAGTCCTGGAGGAACACAAATTGAGCTTGGGTCAATATTATAGCAATATTGCCAAGATACCAAACACTGATGATGGGAGCAGGCAATTCACATCCATTTGTGAACTAGGTAAGACGTAAGAAAATAGGGTAAGGTGCTGTATTAGTCAGGGTTCTCTAGAGGGACAGAGCTAATAGGATACATATGAAGGGGAGTTTATTAAGCATTAACTCACACCATCACAAGGTCCCACAACAGGCCCTCTGCAAGCTGAGGAGCAAGAGAACCAGTCTGAGTCGCGAAACCAAAGAACTTGGAGTCCAACGTTTGAAGGCAGGAAGCATCCAGCATAGAAGAAAGATGTAGGCTGAGAGGCCTAGCCCTGTCTACTCTTTTCACATTTTTTTTTTTCTGCCTGCTTTATATTCTAGCCATGCTGGCAGCTGATTAAATTGTGCCCACCCAGGTTAAGGGTGGGTCTACCTTTCCCAGCCCAATGACTCAAATGTTAACCTCCTTTGGCAACACCCTCACAGACACACCCAGGATCAATACTTTGCATCCTTCAGTCCAATCAAGTTGACACTCAGTAGTAACCATCACAGTTGGACTTCATGGTGAATGGAAGAGTGCATGCTTTGTTTAGAGAACCTGAAAAAGAATTAAAAAGATAGTTGAGAAAAGCAAAAATGACAAAAATTAGTTAGTAGATGAATGAGAAGATGATACCTTACTTACATAATCAGGGACTCTAAGCTAGATTATTTAGGTATTCTATAGCTAGTCGCTATCTCCATGGAAATTAGAACCATAGAGACCCACCTAAGGTTCAATGTGAGAGATATTAATTTGAAAAGAATTGTTAGAAGAGAAATAATGTTGATAACCTGTTGAGGCCCCTTTGAGCTTCATGTCAGCAGAACGTTGAGAATTAAGGAATGTTTCTAGTCGCAGCCTCAGTAAAGGAGGCACACTGAGTTTTCAGCTAGTAAAAGTGAAAATTGAAAATACTAAATGAAAAATAATCTGCCTTCTCAGTAAATGGATTGACATATTCATAGGCACATGTTAGTGTATGCATCATAATGCATGCATCTCCTCACTGACTTCTCAGAGCAGAATTTTCTCGGTGCAGAATGAATGTTTAAAGACAATCCCAGGAGATCTTGTCAAATCTGCGCTGTGGCCTATCATTTGTTTAGATCAGGTGTCTTTGTTTTGATGACCTTAGAAAAGACTCAGCAACATAAGACAGGTTAAAAAAAAAAGTCAAAAGCAAGCAGCAAAGCCCTCTCTCAGACTGGTGAACTTCTTTATAGCAGTAATTATATATTTGCTTTTCTTTTTAATGTACAGGTGTTTCCAGCACCTGTGCTCCTGATTAATTCTGAGTTCTATTTCTCTGACTTGTTCTCTTCAGTTGATCTCTCTTTGCTATTCTCATATATCACTTATCCCAGAGATGTTTACTTTGAGATTAAGGGGCAGGGAGCAGTGGTAAAGAAACAGTTTTATTTAGTAAAATGATTGTAGAATACCAAATTATTTCACTACCTTCACTTCCCATAAGGTGGCTAGACTCAGTTACATAAGACTTGATAACTTTGAACACTCCCTTCACGTCCCAGAAAAGAAGTGATCATGTTGATTCTCCTGAGTGTCATTTGGTAAGTTTCCCAAATTGATTTCTACATTGTGATAAATAAGGTCAACCAATTCCCCAATCAAAAAAACGGTAATACTTAGGACTTCTTGGCTCTGTCAAAGATTGTCCAACAAAATGAAACATCCAGGAGGTCATTCTGCTCCCAAGATCTGATCTGCAAGTACATCTTTGAGGCTGATTTTCTTAGGAACAGAGAATAATTCACACCGCCCGGGACATAAATTTCTTAAAGATATGCTATCTCTGGTAAGCTCCAGAGCTTTCCTTTGACCACAGGTGGGACACTTCAGAGCTGCTCTCCCCAGGTGACTATGAACATGAGAGAAGAAGGTGGTAGTGATGTCAGAGGTGTTCGAACCAGAGCAACTCCATCTTGAATAGAGGCTGAGTGAAATAAGACTGAAACCTTCTGGACTGCATTATCAGATAGGCATTCTTAGTCACAGAATGAGACAGGAGGTCAGCAGTACTAGTATCACAAGATACAAGTCATAGAGACCCTACTGATAAGACAGGATATGGTAAAAAACCAGCCCAAACCCACCAAATGGAAAGTGACATCTGATTGTCCTCACTTCTCATTATACCTTAATTATAATGCATTAGCATGGTAAAAAACATTCCCACTAGTGCCATGACAGTTTACAAATGCCATGGCAAAGTCAGGAAGTTACCCTATATAGTCTACAATGGAGAGGAACCCTTAGTTTTGGGAATTGTGTGCCACTTTATTCATGAATGATCCACCCTTAGTTTAGCATAGAATCAGGAAATAACCATAAAAATAGCCAACCGGCAGCTCTTGGGGTTGCTCTGCCTATAGAGTAACCATTATTTTGTTTCTTTACTTCTCTAATAAAGTTTGTTTCTTCACTTCACTTTACGGACTTCCCCCAAATTCTTTCTTGCGTGACATCCAAGAACCCTTCTTGGGGTCTGGATCGGGACCACTTGGAGAAAAGGATGAAGACACATGGGACCTGATCTACAGGAAAACACACCAACAATCTTTCTCATTCTGTATGTGCATGAATTAGAAACTAGCTGAGTGGCACTCCATCCCATGAGGTCTATTCTCTGAACATGTATCGATATCCCATTAGCATTGTATGAAAAAGCTTTTTTGTAATAATAATGAAGCTCAGGGAGGGAGACCTTTGCTACCTAATCCATAGGGCTATATTCTTCTCTTGATAGACCTATAACTCCTATCATAGCTAATGGGAGTTCCAAACTGACATCAAAAAAGCTGTCTATCCCATTGTATGAAAAAGGTAAAGGTCTCTTTGCAAACCTCATTATCATTCAAACTGATCTTTTCTCTTCTGCTTTGCTCTCAAAGGCTGTGCCTCTCCCTTGAGATACTGGTAAGGCAGGAGAGCCTTGTAAATTACACATCTGGTAAATAGAACAGATTTCAATGCAGCTTACTCCACGGTTCTTCATCTGTGTCTCTTGGATACCAATGAAAAGGTTTTAAACTTAAAAAAAGACATTATTCTTTCAACAAAATGGGCTCATATTTAACTCAAAGAGCATATGTTCTGCAAATGTGATACAGCAAAGGTTAGTCTGAAACCACAAAAATTTATGAATTCTTGAATTCAGTGAAGGAAATCAAGCCATACAGATCTCTCTGCATTTTCTAGTCCTTCTCTGTTTTTGCTGCATAGATTTTTTTTAAAGATTTTAAATTTTTTAAATTTTTATTAAGAGAATGGGAGTAGTGGAAAAGAGGTAAAACTAATATGAAAAACATTTTTTAGAACTCTTTTTTGTTTGCACTTTCAATTTTTGGCTATAGCATTCATTCTGACACTTTGTAGAATGACACCTTGACTGTTAAACAGGACATTTCCTCTCTCCTTTGAGATGATGTCCTCCTCATAAACATGGGCTATGTATTTTGCACCCTTCCCTCATAAAACCTCAACATAATGTTCAGGAAGCCAAATGGAGCTCTGTGACTCTGGCGGTTTGTACTGTATAGACAAGGCTAAGTGAAACTACATTTCCCAGAATTCTCTTTTCTGTATGTTTCTGGGTTAGAGTGACACAAAAGAGAAACTCACATGCGATTGGGAAGGCAGAGGCAAACCAGCGATCACCTTGCTCTGTAAGTTGGGATGCTAGAATAGCGGTTCCCAACCTTTTGGGCATCAGAGACTGGTTTTGTGGAAGTTAATTTTTCCACAGATGGGGCAGGGGGTTTGGTTTGGGGATAATTCAAACACATTGCATTTATTGTGCACTTTATTATTAATACACTGTAATATATAATGAAATAATTCCACAACTCACCAGAACGTAGAATCAGTGGGAGCCCTGAGCTTGTTTTCCTGCAACTAGACAGTCCCATCTGGGAGTGATGGGAGACAGTGAATGTCATCAGGCATTAGATTCTCATAAGGAGAGCGCACCCTCGCATGTGCAGCTCGCAATAGTGAAGTGGCGTTGTTGTCTGGGGTAAATACTGGAGGTATTATTTTTTTGCACCAACTTAATAGAACTTAGCAAATTTTATAGACTTAACCATCATTCTATTTTTTGTATCATATCAGATTCTAAGTTTCTACCCTAACATTAACAGATTTCCATTTATACCATTGCATCGGTAACAAAATGGAATGACCGAACATTTCTGTGTTATTTTTGGCAATAAGGATACATTTATACAAATACATCAGTGTTTCCCATGTATCTCAAGGCATTCTCAAGTCATATAGCAGTCTTACATTCTCTGCATGGTTCGTTTATTCTTGAAGATCCAAACAAACTGTTAAGCAATATTTTAAGTCTGTAATTACAGCTAATATGTTGGGAATGCTATTTGATTCTGAGACCCTGATGGAGTGGGTACCAACTTTTCCAGGCTGAATCTAATAGCAAAGGCAATTCTTACCCTTAGCTGTAGTGCATACAGTGCTAGAAGCAAAGAATACGATACTGGCTAAGAGAGACTATTAAGGATTTAAACCAGAGAAAGGTGACCAAATGGAGTGTCATGGTAAGGAAAACTGAAGAAGGAAGGTGAGAGCTGAGAACAGAAGTAGTGAAAGCCAAGAGACAGCAGAGCTAAGAAGGTCTAAAGTAAGTCTTTTCTAGTGGTGATGAAGAAAGGGGGTGAAAAAGCCTGGAAGGATCCTAGGGACAGGGAGCTCTCTCTGGTGCTGGGCTTTTGAGCCCTTTCATTGATAGTATTTGTGTGAGAGGGGTGGATCCACTTAAAACAATCCAGAGTGAGCTAGCACAGCATAACTGCAATAAAGATAAGCATGGCTTTTGATTACTGATATCCATTCTCTGTCACTGGTTTAGACAGCTTTCTCCAACAGTTGTCTTTATTCTTTTTTGTCTTATCCCCCATCTGTTGAAAAAAAGAACTCAGCACTCTTATTCCAGTTACTGGTGCCCTTATATACTAAGAATAACCTTGACCCAATCATCATGGTTCTTGACTTTACCTTATGAGTTTTCTGGCCCTGAGCTCGAATGATGAGATTGAGGGTTCTCCAGCCTCTCTTTGGAATCAGGCATTACTGTGGCTGCAGCAGATAAGGACGGACAGAGCTAACAATGGCCCTGAATCTGTTTCCAGTTCCTCAGCCTGGTCATCCTGATATGTAGAACCCTGGCTGGGAATGCTAGAAGGCTGGCCAAAGTGCCATATACCCTAAGTAAAGTTGATCCTATTATTCTGCTTGTTAATGTAACTATATTTTTGAAGACAGAACTACTTATCCAAATAAACAGGAATCAGTAGTCACCAAAGACTAACTGAAGTGCTAATTATAGAATGAGAAAGTGAGTTCCCCAAATGTCTCCTGAGTCTAATGTTGAGGGCACAGTGTCATGGAGGTGCTGACACACATCTGTCATTAACAATATGAAGGATGAGAAAAATGGAGAGAAGGTATCAGGAAGTAAAATAAGCAAGTAGAATTTAAATAGAGACTGAACATAGCACAGCAAATGGGAAAACAAAGAGAAAATAAATGCATTCCCTCTGCTCAGAAATGCAGTGGCTGTATGAAAGATCTGGTCTTCATTTAGTAATTTTTCAACGTTGACAACCAAACTGGATAATTGAGGCCCAAGATAGAAAAAAACACACCCTTGATTGTAATTAGCCAGTTTTCCCCTGAATTATGTAGGCCTTTATCTTCCCTCTCTACTCAATCTTGCATAGCATATCTTAACAGAGAACAAGCAAGAGGGACAGATCACCCCTTCTGTGGGGATGTCTTGGCTACGTAGTGAACAGACAATGGCAAAAAGAAAGAAGAGGAGGAAATGGTGCAGCAAAGTTTTGCAATGAAAATACACACCCATGCACAAATCATTTCATATTCTCAGTAGAGAAAACCTGGGGAATTTACTTGTTGGTGTTTTCTTTTTAATGGGACACGACTCAGGAAGAAAAATGATGCTGAACGTGCCTGAAAAGTACATACGCCTGTTAACTAAAATTGAACGAAGACTGTAAACAGAGGAAAAATAAAATTTACTAGTAAGGTCTGAGAGCAAATTCTTAGACTAACCATGGCTGGAAATGGGCATCCACAATGCTCAAGGGGCAGGCAGAACTTCTCTGAGTTCAGTGTGAAGGAAAGGTGAGAGGAAAGATAGAGCACCTGATCTATTATTAATGACAGGTCTGTGTGTGACATAGAGTTTTTGAAAACTTTTCACAGACGAAAGGAAAATGTTTGCAAACATCAGAGAAGACCAAGGAAATGTCATTATCTATGATCTAAGTGTCAAAGACTGTGCATTTTCAATTTTGGCAAAATGGATGTTTCTCCTCCTGCCCATCCCCATAAGGACCCTACAAACCAGCAAACGTCATCTAAGAGTAAATAGATGGAAAGAGTTGTGGGACAGTGGAGTGATAGAATTGGAAGACTTGTAATTAACTGCAATGTTCACCGATATGCAGCAGCTGTATTTGATATACACAGGCACACTTAAGATAATAAAACAACAGTAGCCATGGTCCATCCATGCAAAATTGTCTGTTTATTCTTTGTTGAGACTTTCCTTGTGCATAACATTTTCACTGACTTTTTTTTTTGAGCCTGTGAGAAGAATCAAATTATGCTTATTAAAAATATGTATATTTCTGGAGGGATATGCGTTCCTATAACCTTCATTATGATGCTCTTAATTAACCAATATGCCTCATAATAAAGTATCTAGCTGTCACCAAAATCAACACTTTTCAGTTATTAATAGATTAAGGAAAGAATGTTAATTTCTTCAAGCTCCATTTCATTTGGTCTCATTACTTCAGGAGCCAGATGGTTCCAGGGCTGGACCTGTCAACAGTTACTGTGAGGAAACATTCAGAAACACCAAACTGAAGTATGAATAACAGCTGAAAAATGAATTTGAAGGTAACAATGCAAAAAGCAGGGCGGAAAGTTATTCTGCCGAGAAATAGAGAAAATTATGAATCAGGCACGTTTTAATTGATACTTTTCCATGAATACCCTCTCTTTTCCTCCCCTCTTCCCATTAAATTTTGTGGCCCCCCCAGATCAAATAACAACCGTGCAGGGCTCCAGCTGTGTTGCAGAGCAGCTCTGCATTTTTCAAGTGTCTGACAATTTCTCTTGTCCCTCACACTGCCAGAATCTGACAGTTCTCCTACACTGTTGGTTGATTGATGATGTCAACTTGGAGGAGACAGTACCACCAGCAGCCAGTTTTTTCCAAGATGTTTTTCTTCTTTGATTTTAAAAATTCCTTCTGAATGTTTCCAAAGGAAGTCACCCTGAAGGGCACCTCCAGCCTGGCTCCTTGAGTTACCCTGTGGCTGGCTGTGCTTTGGGAAACGTAAAACTGAGTGCTCTGCTCTTAAATATTGGGTGAAATAACCGCTGAGTTCCCTGACAACTTTCAGATTCCATCATTCTGTAATTCATCCAAGTGATGATCAATATCTAAAACGAAGAAACAAGATGTTGGAATCATAGACCATATTTTTGGTGAATTTCTGTGCTTTCAAGCAAGTCGTTCGCTCTGGATACACCACGGTTTCTGTTATCTGCCAAATAGGGTCAATAGTTTCTCCTTGTAAAATATTTTGTGATGTTCAAGAGTGAAGCGTTACACAACTTGCCATTTCTATGTCACAGTAGCTCATGTGGGACCGCTTTGTATTTCTAGTCCTTCTTAGCCACAGATGTGTCTCAATACCTGCCCTCTAGTGGGCCTGAAGCAATTTGCAACCTGCTTCTATTTTAAGGGGAGATTTAGATTGCACAGATTTGCTGATGTTTGGTTATTAGCACCTAGATGCCTAGCAGCTGGAAATTAAAGCCTTTCTGAACTTGAAGGAATCTTGGAAATTCCTTGTCCAAACCCTGCGCTTTACAAATGAGAAACCGAGAAACCACAAGAGTTTAAAAGACGTGCATAAGGTCATACATATTGTCTGTGATGGTTAATTTTAAGTGTCTACTTGACTGGATTAAGGAATGCCCAGATAGCTGCTGAGGCATTATTTCTGGGTATGTCTGAGAGAGTGTTTCTGGAAGAGATAAGCTTTGGATTAGTGGACTGAGTAAGGAAAACCCACCCTCACCAATGTGGGCAGGAAGCATCTAATCCACTGAGGGCCCAGAGAGAACCAAAAAGGCAGAGAAAAGGCAAGTTAACTCTCTCTCTCCTGGAGCTGAGACAATCTTCTTCTCTGGTGCTTGGACATCAGAAATCCAGATTCTCTGGCCTTTGGATTGTGGGGTTTGCACCAGTATTCCCCGGGGTTCTCAGGCCTTTGGCCTTGGTTTGAGAGTTGTACTATTAGCTTCTCTGGTTCTGGCCATTGTAATTTATCTGAGCCATGCTACTGGCTTCTCTGGATCTTCAGCTTAAAGATGGCCTAGTGGGGCTTCTCAGCCTCCATTATCACATGAGTCAATTTCCCTAATATGTCCCTTCTCATATCTCTATCTATACCTATACCTATACCTATACCTATACCTATGTCTGTCTGTCTGCCTGCCTGTCTACCTATCTCTCCTGTTGGTTATGTCTCTCTGGAGAATCCTGACTAATATATTATATAACCAACTCCAGGTTAGAAAAGTAGAGAAACAGAACAGAATCCAGAGCTGCCCCCGGACCATGAATCTCGTTTATTAAATAAAAAAGCTCTCTCTCTTTGTAAGTCCTAAAATTCATTCACTTATCCAAGCGTGTGTTTATTATTTGCTGAGAATCTACTATGTTCTGGATTTTGCTACAGATGTCGGGAATAACTTTTGGGCAAATACATCATTCAGCAATTATTTTCAGCAGTCTCTTCTAATTCTATAGAAAATTAACTTTCCCTCAAACAGTTGTTTCATTCTTAACAATGAAAAAGTTCTTAAAAATCAAAAGTATGTTGTTTTTAGGATACTTTTTCTTCTTCTAGGGTGAAAAATCCAAATATACAATTCTTTCATCCAGCCTGGTGACTCGAATTTTAAAAAGGGAGGAGTCCAGTTTAACTAAGGAAAAGTGGGTTTGAGGAGGAACCTTTACTGTCTCTGTGTTCCTTCATTCTTATATCTGAGTTGTATGAGTGTCTTCAGTTAGTTCTGCTTGTAAAGTTACTCCACGCTTAGCTGAGGATATTGCCCATGCTGGCCAATGCCCTCCTGCCTTTTACAGTAATAACCTGGTGGAATCATGTTATTGCATTATTTTCTCTCCTTGTCCCCAAACTGATTAGAAGAATCAGTCTTCTAAGGAAATATAGAAGTGTGGACAGAGGACATTTGGTTCTAAATGAGTGATGGGTACAATTTTTGTAGAAGAACAACTTTTGGAAAAATAAAGCAGTTCATGAGACACATTTTTTTTCCCTCAAATTTGGTAGTAGGTTTATTGAGTACCGTGGAAAAGCAGTGTATATTTTATTCCACCTAAAGTTACCTACTCAGCTGAGTAGGTAACTCAGCTGAATGTCAATTTGAAACTTAACACTGAATTCTAGGCACTAAAGGTAACCAAATGGTCAGCCATTGTGGCAACAGAAGGTCCTCTTGCTGTCCTTCCATCTGGGCTGCCTCTATTTACCTGGGCCTTGAGTGGTTCGTTGCTGGCATAGATTGTGAATACTACCAGCAGTTTGACTTGTCTGGGTAAACAAGGAAGACTCATAGGTCAAGTCCTGGAAATGTATTTGTATTTCTAATACAAATACCAAATACAAGTTTTGTATTTGTACGAGGAACTGAGTAGCCTCTTGGGAAAGATCCCATGTCGAGGGAAGAGAGAGACTTGCATACTAAGTTTGGCTAATAAAGAGTCTCAGCCATTGGAGAGCAGGGTAAATTTTAATACAGGATGTTGTTTGTTGCTCATATTTTCCCAAGCCAATTGACCTTGAGACCTAGAAAGGGGTGAACCATTAGAGTAAACTGAATAAGCTATTTTCTTGCAAGCTCCCGAGAGTCATTGGAAACCAAAAGGATTTTAGATTACAATGAAAGTGAGGCATTCTGTCCCCTTGGGCACTGGGTATTTGACCACCTTGGATTCCAGCACAGTGTTCTCACCACGGACTCCAGTTGCAGTCAGAGCTGAGAGCTGCATCCTTTTGGGCAGTATCTGTCACTCAGCTTCAGCAGCAGCCAGAGGCAGCGCCAGCCTTGCTTAGCCTTGCTTGAGGATGCTGAACACTGGAACGAGGGGTGACATTGGGTTGGGCTTATCTTGACAGGGACCTCCAGCAAGGGCAAAGACAAAGGCTGAGCTCCAAGAGCACCAAAGAACGCAGAGCAGGAGGGAAGGAGAGTGGGAGTTGCCTGTTGCTAGCTGAGAGGATTTGTCTATGAGTACATATAAGAGACCCTCAGGCGCTCCTGGAAATAGTTGGAAGGAGGAAGAGACCTTGAAGGAAATGAAAGGAGCTCCAGAGGTTTCGCAGTTGAAGGAATAAACCCTGGCAAATACTGTTAAGTGGCCCCCTTTTACTTTTAGAATGATGTGAATTGGGATTTTATAAAAAAGCCTTAGAAAGGCAGTAGGGTAATCCTTTGAAGAAAACATAAGGGAACCATGTCTTCTGTATTCAACCTTTGCTCTGCCACTACCAGATACCAAAAAGATGACTCCAAGTTTTTTGCAGTCCACCATATTGGAACTGGGCATTCGGGTCTGCTTTGGAACTATCCTTAAAAGTCCCGTCGTTGTAGTTACATATTGTTTGCTGTCCAAGAGGGCCTTTATGTTCCCCTCAGCTTGATCAAATTTTAGACAGGTTTCTATCTGACTATAGACCTCTGATCTTACTTTCCTTAGAGCATTTACTTTAGAAAACTTGCCATTGTAAATTCTTTCTCTGCCCCTCTGAGATGTAAGTCTTCTCCCAGAGTCCTGCCAGTTTTAGAACTCAGGAATATCTTTCTCAAGGAATTGGGAGACATCCCTTTGAATGGTAATCATCACGAAAGATAGTGTCCTTGTCTCCCAGTCTCCGTGAGAGGATAGGAACCTAACTTCCAAAGGCACCAATTAGCAAACAGAAGAAGTCTAATCACGTTGACTAACTTCCCCTTTAATGTCCTCTAGTACTTTTCCTCTAGCTCATCTCAACACAGCGCTCCCATCTTGTTTCAGCAGAGTTGAGTTTAATCTGTCTCCCATATTTTAATAGTCTTGAATAACATTTTTCTTGCCTGTTTAATTCTGATCAGTATAATTTTTCTTTGATACTATCAATAGACTGGATACTTTTCCTTGTTACTTGGACTAATCCTGGCTGGACAGAAGGATTTTTACCTGATTATATTTTGTGTATTTATTTTCTTCTCCTCCCCCTTCTTTTTCCTTCTTTCTTCTTTGAGATGGGGTCTTGCTACGCTGCCCAGTCTGGTCTCAAATTCCTGACCTAAAGCGATCCTCCCACCTAGGCCTCTCAAACTGCTGGAATTACAGGCATGAGCCTCTGTGCCTGGCCTTGATTTTAGATTCCCTTACTGACCCTGATATAAATGAGCTTTCACTTTGTTCCTGAGCTCTGACCCAACCCTTACTTCCCTTGACATGTCCCAGTTTTTATAGCCGAACTTAGCCTTGATCTGTCTTTCTCAGTTTTCTTTATGACAAGCTACCTGGTTCTTGTCTTGTGTCCTGACTGGTACCCTTTCTTGATGTGTAGACATTCTACATTGTACTTCACCAACCTGTTTATACCTCCAAATTCATATCAGCTTGGATTCCGTAGTGTCAATTGTTTGCCTGGACTAAAACTGAACATCATGAGAAGATGCCTTGGAAAAAACACTCAGATCCCAAAATTGCATAGCCCTTGGGCATTTTCAGCTGGATCACTTCTCTCCTAGGTCCCTCTGTCTTGGTTCAATGAATAAGTCTCATTTCGGTTCCTTGCTCCTGCCTACCTGACTTATATTATTGTAATCTCATTAAGCTCTTCTGTTGACCTCTGAAGTCTTTTGAGAGGAACATTTAATGGCCTCTGTGTCAGATTTTAAAAGAGATATTACAGGCATTATTTATTGTAAGGCTTTTAACATCCTATGAAGTAGAGAGTTTGCAACCCTCATTTTATAAATGAGATAACTGTAGCCCAGGGAAATTATGTCACTTGTCCAAGAACACAAGGCAGCTGTGTGCTCTTAGATCTTGTACTCTTTCTTCTGTACCATGCCAAGTGTCAATGGTATTAATGAAATACCTTCATAAAGCTTTCAGGGAACAATGTAAAATTTAATTTGACAATTTGGTGCTGTAACATTTAGCTGAAAATTGATATGATTATGAAGTATTGTGGTAAGCCACACCAAAATATTTTGGGAACCATTAAAAACTGGCTTTGGTGAGTCTTTTAGGAAATATTTTCAATATTTGTACTTGTGCTTTTTTATGTGTACATGATTTTTGTTTCCATTAGAGGTATTTTTCTTTAGCATCTGCTTCTCTCACCCCATAACATGTATTCTCACACACAGTTTACTCATTCTGCATTATGCCTTCCTTTTAAATATTCTTGTTTCCTAAGGATGTATTTTCTAGAACATCACTGTCATGTCAATCCTATTTAAAACACCAAAAATGAGACCTGACATAGTTGCATAATGACTATGGGTTTATGTCAATCCGAGTATGGGATTGTTAGGAAAGGTGGGTCTATTGTTTACTAAGAGCCTTTTAGTTCCAAACATGGTAGGTTCCTATCCCTTTCCCAAGGCACACCAGCCCACATTCAGAATCACAGCCATTGGGTAATACGTTCTGGGGCAGTGCAGTCCGCTTTTCTCTACACCAAGAGGGTCAAAGTGGAGATTGTTGCCTCCTGTTCATAGCTCTCTAGGGACACTTTGTTCACTAACCACTTTGAAACAAGATTCACATGAGCAAGATCACCTTTTTAAGGGCGTATTTGTTTTCTATTGCTGCTGTAACAAATGGCCGCAAATTTAGTGGCTTAAAACAACACAGACTTATGATTTTATAGTTCTGGAGGCTAAAAGTCCCAAATCAGTTTCACTGGGATAAATTGAAGGTGACAGCAAGGCTTTGTTTTCTCTGGAGGCTCTGAGGAAGAATCCATTTCCTTGCCTTTTCCAGCTTCTAGAGCAAACTTGTCCAACCTGTGGTCCATGGGCCGTATACAGCCCAGAATGGCTTTAAATGTGGACCCACACAAATTCGTAAACCTTCTGAAACATTATGAGATTCTTTTTGCAATTCTCTTTTTGAGATGAAATCTTGCTCTGTCACCCAGGCTGGAGTGCAGTGGCACGATCTCAGCTCACTGCAACCTCCGCCTCCTGGGTTCAAGCAATTCTCCTGCCTCAGCCTCTTGAGTAGCTGGGATTATACGCACCCGCCACCACGCCTGGCTAACTTTTGTATTTTTAGTAGAGATGGGGTTTCACCATGTTGTCCAGGCTGGTCTCGAACTTCTAACCTCAGATGATCCACCAGCCTTAACCTCCAAAAGCACCGGGATTATAGGTGTGAGCCACCGTGCCTGGCCTGCAATTTTTCTTTTTTTTTTTTTTTTTTGTTAGCTCATCAGCTATTGCTAGTGTTAGTGTATTTTATGTGTATTCCAAGACAATTCTTCTTCCAATGTGGCCCAGAGAAGCAGAAAGATTGGACACTTCTGTAATCTAGACATTGCCTGCATCATTTGACTCATGGCTCTTCCTACATCTTGAAAAGCCAGAAATGTTGCATAGTCTCTCCTTTTTAACCTCCATTTCTGTCCCTACTTCTTCTTTCTCTTTGTCATTGATACTCTTGCACCCTTGTGATCACTGTGGACCCACGTGCATAATCTGGGATAACCTCCTTTACTCAAGATCCTTCACTTAATGGCATCTAGTAAGTCCTTTTTACCATATAAGGCAATATGTTAGTATTTCTGGAGATTAGGTTGCGGACATCATTGGTGAGCCATTTTCAATCTGCCACAAATGATTTAGTTACCAATATTGATAGCACAACTGGTGGGGAAAAAAAAAATAGTTTGATTTGGCCTGGAGCGGTGGCTCACACCTGTAATTCCAGCACTTTGGGATGCCAAGACAGGTGGATCACCAGAGATCAGGAGTTCAAGACCAGCCTAGCCTATGTAGCGAAACCCCATCTCTACTAAAAATACAAAAATTAGCTGGGCGTGGTGGTGGGCACCTGTAATTCCAGCTACTCAGGAGGCTGAGGCAGGAGAATCACTTGAACCTGAGAGGCGGAGGTTGCAGTGAGTCAAGATCGCGCCATTGCACCCAGCCTGGGCGACAAGAGTGAAACTCCAACTCGGGAAAAAAAAAAACAAACATAGTTTGATCTATCTTTTCCTCCCTTCCTCTGCTTCTCCCTCTCTTTCTTTCAACATTAGAAGATCTGATTGTAGTAGAAAGGCTAATCTATTGGAAATTGGAAAGTTTAAATGGAGTGATAAACTGTAAACTCTGGGTCCTAGCTGTAGCTCTTCACTGATGTTAAGGAATCAGAGAGTATCTGTTTTGTCTATCACAAATCTGAAATAAAAGTGTAATTGGTACATTTTTATTGTCATTAAAATGTACATCAGGCCGGGCGCGGTGGTTCAAGCCTGGAATCCCAGCACTTTGGGAGGCTGAGACGGGCGGATCAGGAGGTCAGGAGATTGAGACCATCCTGGCTAACCCGGTGAAACCCCGTCTCTACTAACAAATACAAAAAACTAGCCGGGCGAGGTGGCGGGCGCCTGTAGTCCTAGCTACTCGGGAGGCTGAGGCGGGAGAATGGCGTAAACCCGGGAGGTGGAGCTTGCAGTGAGCTGAGATCTGGCCACTGCACTCCAGCCTGGGCAACAGAGCGAGACTCCGTCTCAAAAAAAAAAAAAAAAAAAAATGTACATCAATCCCATTCTTCCTCCTTTGGGGAAAAACTGTGGTCTAAAACAGAAGTAATACAAAGGTCATGTGCCATATTTTCTAAAATTTAAGAAGAATAAGTTTTAATTAGTTTGAAATGTCTTGCAATACTATTAATGGCTCACTGAAAGAACCCTAAAAACATAAATCTCCAATAATTTTTTTAAAAAGGCATGCTACCATGTTAATTAAAAACAGAAAATAATTATTATGTGGGCTTATTTTCTAGGTTTTTGTAGAATCAAATTTGGACTGAATTGTTCTAACCTCAGTGTTTGTATATGTGTAGAAAACTCAACATATTCTTTCCTAAAGTTTAACTTATCTTAGGGATAATCAGTAGTTCTAAAAAGCTGACACAGGAACATCAATTGGATGCATTTAGCAGATTACTTGTTCCAGTTCTTTTCTAGAAACAAATCCACCGTAAGGTCAATGCATTCAGAACAATTGTAGATCATCTGGAACTTTAACATCTGGGAAAAAAGCTGTTCCCACCAGACCTAATAAGCAGATGAAAAATAGGAGACTCTAAAGGACTTTACCTACATACATTTTTAAATTCCTCATGTCAGAAGAAACCTCTTCTGTCTTTAATATAAACAGGGGACAAAATAAAATGCAAAAGAGTCTGCTAATGCAAGATTGAGATGCTCAGAGGAACATCAATTTTCCCGCATTCTACACATTCTGAATATTAAGGTATCACATTTAAGAGAATAGCTAGCTCTGAAAAGCACAATATTTGAAGCATAATAGATACAAATGAAAGGAATGACAGTAAGTCTCACTTTTTGGTGTGTATGACCACAGTGGAGTCAACTCTTTTTTTTCTTTTTTTTTTTGAGATGAAGTCTCACCCTGTTGCCCTGGAGTGCAGTGGTGTGATCTCGGCTCACTGCAACCTCTGCCTCCCAGGTTCAACCTGTTCTCCTGCCTCAGCCTCCCGAGTAACTAGCATTACAGGTACCTGCCACCTTGCCCGGCTAATTTTTGTATTTTTAGTAGAGATGGAGTTTCACCATATTGGCCAGGCTGATCTGGAACTCCTGACCTTGTGATCCACCCACCTCAGCCTCCCAAAGTGCTGGGATTACAGGTGTGAGCCACCGCACCCGACCGGAGTCAACTCTTGATTATTTAGGGTTGAATCTGAGAATTGGTGGGATCCTTCCCTCTTTTGTTTTTTCTTCCTTTCTTGTAGCCCCTTCCATGAAAGAACTTTCAAACTCAAGGAGAAGAAATAAAATGAGAGCAGGCACTTTGGTTTCTAATTCATCGCTCAGTTGGTGTTTTGGGAGATGGGGATGTAGGGCCAGATAGAAATTGTCATTAATCAGTATTACCCATATCTTGTCTCCTGAGTAACTTACCATAAAAATGGGAGTCTTATGCTTTTACTCTTAAATGATTCCCCTTTGTCTCAGGTTGACCAACAACCAGCAAAGATGATTTCCTCTGAAACCATTTGAATTTTCAAAAAATATTTTTTTATTCCAAAAAAGGTTTTATGTATATAGAAAATAGAATAGAGGTGAACTTAGTGCACAATTTATCAGAGGTGGAAAGAGGTGGATGTCATATAAAATAATCCATAGATTCTGTCTTTACCACCCTTTCCAGATTTTGAGAAATGTACATAGAATTTTCAATAAAGACTCTGTTGAATAACAATAGCAACACTCTGTGTTTATACAGCTCTTTTCTTCCGTTGAGTTCAGAGTGCTTTATAAACAGTATCTCATTAATCTTCAGAACTTCCCTATATGGAAAGAGGTTTCAGCTATCATTACTCATATCTTTATCAACAAAGAAATAGTTGCCTGCAGAGTGGCTGAGCAACTTGTCCAAGGTCACCGAGGGAGTGAGTGGCAAAGCCAAGAATAAAACTCAGGGCTTTGACCTTCCAGTTTAGTATTCTCCCCAGGAGGCCACACTGAAAGAAAAGCAGCTTCTAACATGCATATTCATAAATCTCCCAAGAAAAATCTACCATTTCTCAATATTTTCATCAGCCAAACTTTTATGCTAATTGGTGATGGTTTGAGAGAAAACCTAATGGTAAGTACTGATGGGGGAAAATACTTGAAATTGTATTGAGAGAGCACATTGATGTCAGACTCTGAGCCTCATTAATCATTAGGTTGCCAGCAGTTGACTGCCTGCAACTTATTAGGCCAATCAGGTTAAAGAAAGCCAAGGAGCAGGCAGTAGCCACACAGAACGTGAAGACCTTGCCTGAGATGACTAAACTCTCAGTTGATCCAAACATGACACCTCTTTTTCCTGGACCTCTTCCACTTCTGTTTGCACTGGAGGCATGTTCGAATCTTTAGCTGTCAGCTTAACTGCTCCTCCTTAGAGAGCTCCCTTGACCTTTCTAACCGAGGGTCTTGTTTTTGTCAATCATGGAATATTCTTCTTTTCCTTTGTAGCTTTCATCTTCATTGGTATAATAGCACTGCGTGCTAACCAGTTTACAATCTGACTCCCTCTCCAAACTGTAAGCTCCTGCATAATGAAAAACAGTGGTTATCCAAGAGCGTGTACTCAGTGAAGAGATGATGCCAGAATGGATGACTCCACTTAGTTTCTGCTTCCTCTGTAAAATTAGAATAACGTACCTACCTCTTAGCATTGTTGTGAGGATTAAATGCACAAATATGTATAAAACTGCTTAGCCCCATGCCAGGTACATTTGTTCAATAAATAGTAACCTAAAATTATCATCAAGTGTCTATGGACTTAGCAATTTTTAAGTTATTGATTATTTTATCAAACGTATTATTTTGTGGAGTGATAGGAGTGGAACAGAGGAAGGGAAATATATGAGTATCAAATACTTTTATAGAAGTGTAGTTGTGAAAAGAGAAGATTAGAGTTACAAGGGCACATAGGGTAGCAGTGAGATTGTGTGTGTAATTTGTTTATGTGCTGAGATACTGAAAAATACAGGTTACAAGAGACAGATTGATAAAATATGATATCAATGAAGCATTAGAAGATTGTACGGAGTTTAAAGATAAATTAGTCTTGGAGGGAACAAGGAATATCTCTTCTTTGGAAATAGGGGAGAAAGATACAGGGATGAATATAGACGCAACAATATAAATTATTTTTATAGTAAAAATTTAGTTAGAATACTTACTGGGAAACAATATGTTTAGTTTTATATATATAAAGTTGTCTGTGTGTGTGTGTATATATATATATATACACACATATATGTACACACACACACACACACACATATATAGGCCAAACAATCTACTGAAGGACACACACTTAGCCCATGGTATAAACAGGCTTGTCTGCCTTCATGGCCCAGCTTGAAATTACATGGTTAAGTTGCTTCTCATAGAGGTAAGTCATTGCCGGTAGATTCTAAATGGAAAGGATTGAGTCTTGGGATTTCCAATTTCTAATTTCCTTGGGAGAAAAGAGGTCAGTTTTTGGTAGACTATGTATGTGTGGGAGGGTATACAGGCAATAAAATATGGAAGAACTTGAGAAGAGTGGTGAAGATTTGCCGTAAAGACCATGGGATTTGAAACTGGCTTTAGACTCCAGAAGCTGTGCATTTCTGGTGGGTATCACTGATCTTAACAGTACCATCAGCCACCATGCTGGAGAGAGTAAGTGGAGGGTTAGCTTGAGCCATGGTTGGACAGTTGCTGCTGAAAGCTAAGGGAGAAATAAGATTGGTGATGCTAGTAAGGAGGTAAGAAAATTGGTTAACCATCAGATCTAGGCTGGATAAGTAAATACATGAGGCCAGGAGGAAATATATTGCTTAGGGAAAAAAGAAAAGTCAACGAATTAGAAAACAACAGATCAGAGTGGGAACAGGTAGCTAGAAAAATGAAAATAAAATTTAGTTAATAATTTTAAAAATATACAAAAAAAAAATGAACGATGGCAAGACCCAGAGAAGACTGCTGAAATTAAACAAAGAGAGAGATGGCAAAACAATACAGGGTGGAGTTACCCAGAGAAATTAGATTTAAAGACAAGGACTTCAGGACTTCATGGTGCATATGCAGAAGTCCTGTGCATGTAAAGTCAAGGTTTTCTGGTGGAGGGGACATTCTACGACTCTCTAAGTGTATCCTGGAATCCCACAAAGGAGGCCTTTCCTTGGTTGATAGTTTGATAATGTTAAATAACTATAAAGAAGCCCTTTGTCTTTATCTCTGACAGTAGTTGGCATTCTCTTAAAACAATCCACAATTTCTGCCAAAATATGTTCAGGAAATATGAGCTGTTGCAGCTGTGACCCCTTTAGATAACCGCAAACTGAATCATGGAATACAGTTCAGCTGAGTAATAAAATATAATCAGATTGGCAGACGGCGTCAGACTGGGCCATACTCATACAGATCTTCTTTTAACCCAGTTTAACAAGTTGCTCTCCAGAAGTTATTTATTCCACCTGTCAACATTTCTATTGTGGAAATCACAGCCATCAAATCTCTTTTAGATCCTAATCCTATTCTTTTCTCTTCTGCCTCAGGTAGCAGAAAGCCTCATATAAGCAATACCGTTTCAGTCAGCTAAGTGATTTGTTTGACACTGATTGTTTGCTTGAAGGAATAGCTATTATCTTAAAAAATAAATGTAATATCCCTGTCATTAGCTATGTAGTAAATTTAAAATAAATATCTGCAACCAAAATTACTTTGAAATCTTATAAGGTCTGGATTCATGTAGGTAGCTGTCCAACCAGCAGTAATCTGCCATTCGACTCCAAATGGCATAATAAACTGTCATTCTGAGCTGCTGCATCACCACGAGGTACTGTCACACTGAGTTTTGCATTTCATTCTCAACCTCTTCCTTAACTAAGGTTTGGTGCTAATAAGACCAAGGGAGGTCAGTGGTTAGGAGGAGATGACCTTCAATTGGAGTCCTCGTATTTAATAGTAACAAAAAGAATCATCAATTACTAAATGGATTCACGGATTAAAATGATAATCAATCATAGAAAATCAATAGTTGATCTGGGCCAGTCCTAAGCAGATCTCATCTTAGGTTTAACCAAATGCCTTTCATAATTTCATTTGCCTTTTAATAAAAATAGCCAGAATTTATTGACTATTTTGTTTGTGCCATATGTTGTTCTTAGTGTTTTTGTGTATGTGTATTTAACCATATGTGATATGTACTGTCATTGTCTTTATGGTACAAACAAGAATAAACAAGAATAAACAAGAAGACTTAAGATTAGGGGATGCAAGTACCTTACCCATAGCTAGGAAGTAGTAGTTTTAGGGTTTGGACAGAGGTAGTTGAGTTCTAGGGCCTGAATTTGTAAGCACTGTACATACAGTTCTATCTATACATGCTCCTCTTTTAGAGCTGAACTCAGAACTGCAAGGAAAATATGCTGCTCAGCTCAGGAATTCTTAAGTCCTAAAATAGAGAATCTGGGGTAATCAAGTTATTGAAATTAAAGATAATAAGAAAGATGAAATAGAGAGCTGTGCTTCTGAAAAGTTCTATATTGTCACAAAAGACCACCATTCCTGCTATAACAAAAGAAAACACTAGGTAAATATTTTTATTTAAAGGCATAAAATCTGTGGATGCAGAGAAGTCTAAATAAACAAAATTCTAGAGTGAGATAAGTATGCCAGTAGTGAGCAGGGACCAATGACTGCTTTGATTACTAGAACATTTGCAAAACCTCAAGGCATGAGCAGAGGGGGAAGTGTACTTGCTGTAGGCAGAATAAACCATATTGGGACAAGAAGAAACCATATTGGGACAAGAAGAAGCCAGCTAGATTTTGAACAGCTCCCCAAGGCCTGGCATGGCAGACTGGAATATGGAGGAGTTTCAAACTCAGAGCTAGTTTTCTCCACCGACCAATTCTCCCTTAAATATGCAGCAGCTTAAGGAACCGGAAGCAGTGGAAAGGAGATGAGAGAGAGAGAGAGAGAGAGAGAGAGAGATCAGTCTTACTATACTTTGATTTAAAATCCTATTGGAGAGAGAAGGCTGATCCCATTCTCAAGACATTTAAAATGCAGAGGTGAGCTGAAGCAACCCAGCCTTGAAACACCTCAGCTTCTTAGTAGATCAGAGATAGTCTATCTTATTAGATAACTGACAGAGAAAAGGTTAAGTACTTTTTGGAGGCCGAATAATAAGGACTTTAGTCTCTACTATTATTTCATACACAATGTTCATTATATAATAAAATTATGAGATATGCAAAGAGGGAGAAATGTATGATCCATGAATTTAAAAAATCAGAAAAAAGAAAACTCATAACTGAGCAAGGACGACAAGGACATTAGCATAAAAGTACTAATACATTAACAACTTTAGAAGAAAATTTTGAAAAAATGAGTAAAACATTGAGTTATTTCAACAAAGATATAAAAACTGTTTTCTAATCAAAAGGAAATTATAGAACTTAAAAATATAGTTTATAAAAAATGGATTCTTTGAATAAGGTAGCAAAAGACTGGACAGAGTAGAATTTGTAAACAGTTTGAAAAATTACCTGAAGCACAGGGGAAATAAATGAATGAAAGAAAAAGCTATTAGGGTTTTTTGTGGTGATATCAAATGGTCTCGCATACATTTAATTTCATCCTCAGAAAGAGAGGAGAGACAGAATGGGGCAAAAACAATACTAGAAGAAATAATGACCAATAATTTTCAAAAATGGATGAATGCATTAACCCAGAAAGCCAAGAAACTTGGTAATCCCAAGCAGGACAAACATTAAAAAAAAATACCTGTCTGGGCACGGTGGCTCATGCCTGTAACCCTAGCATTTTGGGAGGCTGAGGCAGGAGGATCACTTGAGTTCAGGAGCTGGAGACCAGTCTGCACAAGATGATGAAACCCTGTCTCTATGAAATAAAAAATAAAAGTTGCCGGGCACAGCAGCATGCATCTGTCATCCTAGCTACTCAGGAAGCTGAGGTAGAAGGATCCCTTGAACCTAGGAGTTCAAGGTGGCAGTGAGGTATGATGGTGCCACTGCAGTCCAGCCTGGATGACAAAATGAGACCTTGTCTCTAAAAAAATAAGAAAGAAAGAAAAGAAAAAAGAAATCATACCCAAACCAATCATAGTCAAACAGCTGAAAACTAAAGGTGATGAGATCTTCTTAGGCAGTCAGAAAAGACATTAAATCAGAGAACAATGAAATTGATGGCTGACTTCTCATGAGAAACAATAGAAGCCAGAAGAAATGGACTATCTTTAAAGTATTGGAAAGAAAAGAAAAAACTGTCGACCTAGAATTTTATTGCAGAGAAAATACCCTTCACAAATGAGGACGAACATGTAGATATTTTAAAACTAAGGGAAAAAAAAAGACTGAAAGAGTATATTGTGCCTGGAAACACACTACACAAAATACTAAAATAATTTTAGGCAGAAATGATCCCACCAAACGTGAAAATGGAAACTAAGATATCAAGAAAGAAAAATGAGTAATAAAAAGATATGTAGGTGGATACGAGAAACCTTTTCCTCCTATTTTTAAAAGTAAATTGGCAAATATAAAGTCAATATATTACGGAGTTTTCAATAGAAGCAGAAATAAAATATATGTTAACAGTACTATAAAGGGTTGGTGGAAGATAAAATGAAATAAATAGTTATAAAATTATTGCCTTATTAATTTAGATAACATTAATTCAAAGCACACTATGACAACATAAGGATGCACGTTATAATCTCTAGAGTAACCACTAAAAATTGCAAAAGTAAGCACACAACAGAGGAAACAAAATGGAAAACTTTAAGCATTATAAAATACTCTTTGGTTTTAAGCAGTTTAAGCTTTGTGTGGGTTTTTTTAATTGATCCTTCTTGAGGTTCTTTGAGCTTTTTGGATTTGGGTAGACATCTTTCATTAGTTTTGCTTTTTTTTTTTTTTTTTTTTTTTTTTTTTTTGAGGTGAAGTCTAGTTCTGTTGCCAGGCTGGAGTACAGTGGTGCCATCTCAGTTCACTGCAACCTCCTCCTCCTGGGTTCAAGTGATTCTCCTGCCTCAGCCTCCCAAGTAGCTGGAACTACAGGTTTGTGCTACCATGCCCAGCTAATTTTTGTATTTTTAGTAAAGACGGGGTTTCACCATGTTGGCCAAGATGGTCTCACTCTCTTGACCTCATGATCCGTCCACCTCGGCCTCCCAAACTGTTGGGATTACAGAGTTCTGAAATTTTTAAAAACAATCATCTCTTCTAGCATTGCTTCTGTCTTATGCTTTATCTACTCTCCAGTATATTTTTAAATCTGTTGTGTTTTTTCTATATTTTTTCTCTTTGTGTTTTAGATATTTTTAGTCAACCTATCTTCAGGTTCATTCATGCTGTCTTCTGCTGTATTTAGTGAAACTTAGTTTAACTCTGGTTCATCCCTTTTCTTCAGGCCTAGTCCATGTTGGCATTTGATTGAGATTTTGGTTAGTCTCTTCTCCTTAGCCCTGAAAAATTAAACAAGACTCAGTTCTATTATTTGGAGATTTTGAGCTTAGCTCTTTAGCTCCTACTCTAGACAGCTTCAAAAATCTACCATATGTCTTAAGGAGAAACTCACCATGTATTTATGTCAAACTTCCTATCTCTAGCAAGATATATTTCTTATGCACTGCAGGAGATTTTAGTCTGCCATCTATAAATTACTTGGCTTCTCTTCAGTGTATTGCACAATTCCAGAACTTAACTAACGTCTCCTGGTACAAACCATGTGTTTGGGCATCATCATTCTAGTCTATCACATCTGTCAAAAACTCTACTGGTTTCTCTTTCCCCTATTAGGATGTCTTTCCCTAGGCAAATGAATTTGCACCTGCCCTTAGAGCAAGTGAATGGCCTCAGGGAAGTAAATGGTTTGTGACTTAATGGGTTTTGCATTGCCATAACAGAATACCTGAGACTGAGTAATTTATAAAGAAAATAAGTTTATTTGTCTCGTGATTCTAGAGGTAGGGAAGTGCAAGGTCAGGTAGCCTATCTGATGACAGTCATGTACTGCTTCAACTCATGGTAGAAACCAGAAGGGAGGGAGTGGGCATGTGTAAAAAGACTAAATATGGGAAGGAACAACCCATCTCATGGTAAGTAACCCAGTTGTGCAAGAGTGAGAACTCACCCTTAGAAGAAGACAGTAGTCTATTTACGAAGGATCTGCCCATGTAACCCAAACACCTCCCACTAGTTCCCACTTCTCAACTTTCACACTGAAACTGACAATTTGGAATCATATTTCAACATGAGTTTTGGTGGGAAGAAACCACATCCAAACCATAGCAGCTAGCAATTATTAGCCCAAACAAGAAGGGTTCTTTCTCTGTGGAACCAGTTCTTTTGACCTTTCTGGTATCCCTACAAATATTACTTTGTAAAATGTATCCATCATTTTTTCTAGTTGTTGCTTAGTGTTGGTTTGCTGAAATATGCCACACCCTATTTAGAAGTAGAAATATAGAGTATGTTGATTTTGATCCACCATTTTCACTGGTGAGTATAGATCCACTATTCTTTGTACCGTAGTATCTCTTATTCTGTGAGTCAGGGAAACAATGGGAGGTTTCTTTCAGTTCGGGACATCTATTCTATCTATTCATTAATATTCATTAATGTAACTGGGGATATTAGGTCCTCTAAAAACAGTCTTAGTAAAAACTTCATTTATTACCTGAAACTTTTTTTATTCCTGTTATGATGGTGCACCCTCAGTAAGTTGGTTGTCGAGGATTTACTAATCTAAAGAAAATAGTGTTTGTTAAATTAGTGTAAACAGCCACCAGTCTCTCCTCATTCATCACTAAAATTTGATTATTTCCCTTTTTCAGGTACTAGCATGAAGGTTAGTGGCTCCACATCCTTTAGAAAAGGCTAGGAGGAATTTTCATAGTATACTTTTATACGACATACCATCATCTTTCATGAAGCATAGTGAGCCTTCCACTTTTCAAAGGGCTCTGCATTTGTAATGTAAACCAGGTCTAGAAAGAGGCTAATGTGTCGTGACTAGATAAGTGGCCTGAATCAGGCCCCTGATAAAACAACTTAGAGAAATGTTTGTATCATACCAAGTAACTCCTTAGTGGGTTAATTATTTATTTTATTTTGTGGTCTCTGTGATTATTATACATAACCAGAGAGATCTACCTTTTAGACAATTCTAAAAAATATGACTGTATTTGTTCTGTTGACTGTTGAGCAATTCATCCCCACTGTGCTCCTTGTTTGAGGTCTGCCTGTAGGCTGAGCAGCACCAAACATCTTCTATCCCAATCCATTACAATTTCAGTCCCTTTTACCAGAATTCATGTTCTAGGGAGATCTGCCTATAAAGTGATTTTTTGGGGGGTCCTAGTGTTCTTACCACCTATACATTCCACAGGGATATTTTGAGGAACAGGGGAGAAAATAGAGAACTCAAGAAAGAAGTTATACTGGAAATTCTGGATAAGCCCTATTTTATCATGTTGGATTATTCTTTAATATACAATATAGTTGGATTTCAGCTTCTTGTGTTATTTAGGATTTTAACAGCCACACTCATAAATGAGATTAGTATAGTTTCTTTTCTGTGCTTTGTTGAGTTATGAATAGCTCCATCTTATTCTTCACATTCTGTTTCTTAAAACTACAAGTTTAAATTAAAAGAAATCATTTATTACACTAACTGGGAAGATTGCATTTTTAAAATATGCAATTCTTTGAAAAATTCTCTGAAAAAAATTAAAATCTCTTCTAAGTTTTCTATTTCTTGAATAAAATTTTGGTTACCTTATTTTTTCTAGAAAACCAACCAGTTTATCAGTATTTTCAAATGTATCAACCACTCTCATGAATGTTATTGTCTTATAATTTAAAATTTCTCTGTTCATTATCTTAATTTGTTTGCATTTGCTCACTTTTGAAATTGCTATAGATGTATCTCCAACTGTTAAAAAGATGTAGCACCTACATTAATTTATCAAAATGGCTGTTTTCTGTAGTTCTGCCATTACGTTTATTATTTATTTTCTCATAATATAATGGTAGCTGTTGTCTTCTTTTCCAGATCTTACATTGCCCTTTTAATGCATTCATTTTAATAATGGAAACGTTTAAATACATAAAATTTTAAAATATAATTTGGAAACATTTCAAATTTTTTTGAAGTTATATCATGAATTATCATATGCTGCTTGCTGAATTATTGTAAGCATTCACTAATCTCTTCCTACTTGCCACTAAACTTGGTTATTTCCCTTCCCTTTGTACTGTCATTCAAGTTAATGTCTCCCTGTTCTTTTTAGGAAAGGCTAGAAGGAGTTTTCATGGTATGTCCTACCTAAGTCCATTACAATTTACAAATGCTTCTACATCTGCCTTCTGTGAGTGGAGCTTTAAGCTATTTTCATTTTTTACTATTTAAAATAGTACATAGCGAATGAGCTTACTTGTCAGTCATTTTTCATTTTTGCAAGAATATCTTTGGAATAGAATCCAAGAGGTGGGTATATTGCATCAAAGGGTAAACGTGTGACTGTGGTTCAGATATTGCCAAGTTTTCCACCATAGGGATTTATACTAATTTGCATTTATATTCTCAGCACCACTGTATCTATCTGCCATAACCTTGACTAACAAGTACATTGTCAAGTTTTCTTATTTTTGTTAGTCTAATTGGGTTAGAGATAGTTCTCACTGTAGTTTTCCTTCAGACCATCATAAAGGTTAAATCATATATTGTGAAATGTACAAAACCTGTGTGTAATGTATGAACTCGTATAACCCCTCCTACTTTCAAGACAAAGAATAGTCTCATCATCCCAGAAAATTTTCTCATGCCTCTTTCCTAAATCCTCCACCTCTAAGCAACCAGCTTTCTTATTTTTATAATCTTGGATTAGGTTTGCCTCTTCTACAACTTCATACCAGTGGAATTATACAGTATGAATTATTTTGCCTTTTTGAGTCTGCATAATGTTTTTAAGATGCATCTGTGTGGTTGCATATACGAATTGGTCATTCATTTTTACTGCCAGATTGCATTCTATTACATGAATACCAAAATCTTTTTATTTCTTTTTCTGTTGGTGGACACTTGGGTTGTCTCCAGTTTAGTCATTCTAGTGAGTGAGGAGTGATATCTCATTTTGGTTGTAACACATTTTCCTAATGCCTGATCATCTTGAGTGCTTTTTCTTCTGCTTAATGGCTATTTGTATATCCTTCTATGCAGCATATCTTATAAAATTTGACATTAAAAATTGATTATCATTTTAACATTGAGTTACAGAAAGTGTGTATATATCCTGGATGCGACCTCTTTGCCAGAAAGACGTATTGAGAATAGTATCTTCCAATCTGTAGCTCTACAGTCCATTTTCTTAGTGGCATCTTTTGATGAGCAAAAGTTTAACTTTTGTTGATATTTTATCAGTTATCAATGTATAGGTTTATTTTTTTGATTTGTGCTTTTTGTATCTAATACAAAAATCTTTGTCTATAGGTATATCTCCAAATTCTTCCTAAATTTAGGGAGAAAGTGTTCAGTCTTTCACCGTAAGTTTGACATTAGCTGCAAGTTTTTATAGAAGCACATTACCGCATTAAAAATATTTCCTTCCATCTCTAATTTGCTAAGAATTTTTGCTTTTTACAATATCTGTTTTTAAATAGTTTTATTGTTATGATTTACATACATTAAAATTCACCTTTTCATGTGTATAGTTCAATTAGTTTGGTCAAGCATATACCCTCAATGAAGTAAATAAGATATAGAGTATGTGTAGTATTTCAATAATGTTTCTCATATTCTTTGGTAGTCAGTCCTCTACCCTAACCCCCAGCAACCAGAAACCACTAACATGTTCCCTGTTTCTATGGAGTTTTCTTTTCAGGTTGTCTTATAACTGGAATCATATAGTTGGTATCTCCTTGAGTCTATATTTTTCACTTAGCATAATGTGTTTGAAATTCATCCATGTTGTTGCATGTATAAGTAATTCATTTCTATTTTATTATTGAGTAGTTTTCTGTTGCATAGATGTATTACCACTTGTTTACCAATTTGTGCCATTTCAGATTTTGATAATTATGAGTGAGGTGCTGTAAAAATTTATGCACAAGATTTGTGTGGGCATGTGTTTTTATTTATGAGTAAATAACAAGGAATAGAATTGCTGGGTCATATGGGAAAAGTACATTTGGCTATTAAAAAGGGCCAGACTACATAGTTGCTGACTTTACATTTTGTTTTTTCTTATTGGTTTCCAACTTCTAATTGTTAAACTACCCAAATACAACAGGTTTTGGTGTGTTAACCTTGTATCCTGCCTTGCTAAACACATTTGTTCTAGGAGTATTTTCTAGATTCCTAGATTCCTCATTTTCTACACTGATAAACATATTACCTGGGATTAGGAACAGTTTTATTTCTTCCTTCCCAATCTGTATGCCTTTTGTTTGTTTTTCTTGCCTTGTTCACTGGCTAGAATTTCCTGTACAATTTTGAATATGAATGGTGAGAGTGAACATCCTTGCTTTGTTTCCAACCTTAGAAGGGAAAGTTTTCAGTCTTTCACAATTTAGAATGATGTTAGCAGTAGGATTTTTGTAGATGTCCTTTACCAAGTTAAACAATTTTCCTAGTTCTGGTTTGCAGAAAGTTATTATAAATGGATTTTGAATTTTGTCAATCACTTTTGCTGTATCAATTCACATGATTGTGAATTGATGGGACTTTGTTCTTTTGCTTGTCAATGTGGTGACAACATTAGTTGATTTTCAAACATGGAACTTGTCTTGCATTTCTACGATAAACTCCACTCACTCAGTCATGGTATAGTATTCTTTTTACGCTATATTTGATTTGCTAATATTTTGTTGAGATTTTTGCATCTATGTTTATGAGGAACATTGGTTTGTAGTTTTCTTTCTGTACTTCATCAGTTTTGTTTTTGTTCTTGTTGTATTGAATCAGGGTAATGTTGGTACCATAAAGTGAGTTTGCTATTGTTCCGTAATCTATTTTCTGGAAGAGATCTTGTAGAATTGATATTCATTCTCTTATAAATGTTAGATAGAATTTACCAGTGAAACCATCTGAGCTTGAAGATCTCTTTTTCAGGAGGTTTTGGATTTTTATTTTTAAATAGTTCCAAGATTAAAATTACCTCTTTTACCTTCAGTGAGTTTTAGTTATTTACAGTTCTTAAGGAATTGATTGATTTCATCCAATTTGTCAAATGTATGTGCATAAAGTTGGTTTAGAGAATTCCTGTATTATCCTTTTAGTTTGAATGAGTCTGTAGTGATTTCCTCTTTCATTCCAGATATTAGTCATTTTTGTCTTTCTCTGTCAATCTTGCTAGAGGTTTATCAATTGTATTAATCTTTTCAAACAATCAGCTTTTTGTTAAGTTGCTTTCTCAATTGCTTTCCTGCTTTCAATTCCATTGCTTTCTATTATCTTTACTATTCTTTCCTTCTGCTTCCTTTGAGTTTATTTTGGTCTTCTTTTTTTTTTATAATTGTTCGAGATTGAAGCTAAAATGATTAATTTAAGATGTTGTTCTTTTCTAATGTAAGCATGTAATGCTATAAATTCCCCTCTAAGCGCTACTTTAGCTGCATCCCACATATTTTAATTTGTTGTATTTTCATTTTTATTCATATAAGATTTCCTCTTATATCCAAGCTGTTAATAAGGTTGGGATCTAACATCCTCTAGCACTGCTCAAATTCTAATATCCTGTTCCACTCACAAACTAATATTAGTAACTTTCTGGTAGGCCTCAAGTAGTCAGGGTTTTTTTTTTTTTTTTTTTCTTTTTCTTTTTTTTTTTGAGATGGAGTTTCGTTCTTGTCACCCAGGTGGGAGTGCAGTGGCACAATCTCATCTCAGTGCAACCTCTGCCTCCCAGGTTCAAGCAATTCTCTTGCCTCAGCCTCCCAAGTAGCTGGAATTACAAGTACCCACCACCATGCCCGGCTAATTTTTGTATTTTTAGTAGAGACAGGGTTTTGCCATGTTGGCCAGGCTGGTCTCGAACTCCTGACTTCGGGTGATCCACTCATCTCGGCCTCCCAAAGTTCTAGGTTTATAGACATGAGCCAGTGTGACTGGCGATAGTCAGGTCTTGTACATTTGCAGCCCAGCCATCACCAAAAACTTTGGGGGAAATTCGACACAGATTTCTGCCCTATTTATTCTTCCTCACATTTATACCTCTGTGTCTTATGTCCTGCAAACTCCAGTCACTGAAGCCACCCTGAAAGCTGATGTCTCCCTCCTCTGTTTAGCTGGAGAGCTATTTTGTGCTTGGATGTCAGATCACTGTGCCATAACCTGGAAACTGTTCCCACAGAGTTGGGTTTATCCTGGGCTCAAGTTGTGGCAGGGATTGTTGTCTTACACTTTCTGTTGTTCAGTGTCTGAAAATCATTGTAACATATATTTTATCTGATTTTCTGGTTGTTTATAGCAGCGGGCATAATTTGACACTATTTTCTATATCATAGCTAAAAGAAGAAGTCTCTCATGAATTTCAATTTGTTATATATACTCATTTTCTTTACTTCCTAAATAGATTGAAATTTCATTTTTGATTCCTGATTTCTTCTCTAATGTAACAATTCTATTTTAATTTAAAATTATATAAGTATGTTTTACATTATGCTCAGGTAAATTATAAAGATGAATCATCATGACCTAGTAGAGGGATTTTAATTTTTAGAATTTTAGTTTTTAATTTCAATTTTTAAAAGGTAATTTGAAAGCCATGTCAAGTAAAAAATGCAAAGCTGAGTGATTGCTTTGAGAATCTCAAATCATTCTTCTGCCAGAAAAACTCTACTTTCATTGTTTCCTGATAAAATTTCAACTAAAAAAAGAGTTGGAAAATTACTGACATAAATGTGCTCAAATTTTTGCTAACGTTTATGGGCACTTAAAATGAAGATGCAATCTTAGATTGGATTGTAGAAGATACACACATACATACACACATGCACACCTATATACAAACACACACATAAAGTATATACATACATAAGCATATATACCTCTAATGTAAGTATACGATATTCTCATTCTCTCTATATTTATTTATTTTGCATCTCCTTAGTCTACTGAATAAATAGCCCTAAAACAGTTTTCTCCGACACTAAATTAATTTCTTCACATATTTTACATTTTTGCTTTTGTACTTTATATTATCTTATTTTGTATAAAGGCTGTGAATTGTATACATTTATTAGGAATTTTACCCTTAAATACCAAGTGACTTTTATTTATTTAATGCTTTTTTGTCTTAAACTTTGTGCCTAGAATTTATATTGTTGATTTTGCTTTTGTTTATTTATTTGAATGTGTCTGTACATCAGATCTTTAATATTTAACCTTTCTCTTTTGTTAGGTGAACATGATAAGCTCTCTTCATTGACTTTTGTTCTTAAAGGACCATATCTTTCATGAGAGGAAGACCAGCCTATTTGACTTCATTATCACAATTGATTTGTCTAAGTTTATATTCATTTATTGTAACTTTTATTTTTGAACTTTGTTTCTTTTATTTTCTATGTAAACCATGCTTGTTTTAAAAAATTTTGGACTTTATTTTCACTTGTAGCTTTCCATAAACATGGTTTTCTCCTAATAACAAATGCAAAAGTGAAATAATGGTTACGATGAACCCTATTTTTTTCTCCCACTAATTTCTTCTCTCCCCATTTCAAATCTCTTCTGATTTAATCAGCTTACTAGTAATATAAAATTACAATTTTGAAGTTGTTTGGCACTTTTTTGTTTACCAATTAATTTAATTATTTTATTGTGATAAGAACACTTAATATGAGATTTACCCTTTTAAGAAGTGTTTTGGTTTTTGGTTTTGGAGACAGGATCTAGCTGTGTCGCCCAGGCTGGAGTGCAGTGGTACAATCATAGTCACTGCAGCGTTGCACTTCTGGGCTCCAGCAGTCCTCCCAACTCAGCCTCCTGAGTAGCTGGAACCACAGGTGTGTGCCACCATGCCCAGCTACCTTTTCTATTTTTTATACACACCAGGTCTCACTATGTTGCCCAGGCTGATCTTGAACTTCTGGGCTCAAGTGATCCTCCTGTCTCAGCCTCCCAAAGCTCTGGGATTACAGGCATGAGCCACTGCATGGGCATTAAGAAGTTTTTAAAAGCACAGTACAGTATTGCTAACTATAGGTGAAATCTGGCACAGCTGACATCTAGAATGTATTCATCTTCTATAACCGAGGCTTCATATCCCTTGATCAACAACACTTCATTTCACATCTCTCCTCACTTTTGGAAACTAATCTTCTTGTTTAAAAATATTTTATTTCAATAGCTTTTGGAGAATAGATGGTTTTCGGTTACACGGATAAGTTCTTTAGCGGTGATTTCTGAGATTTTGGTGCACCTGTCATCCGAGCAGTGTACGCTATACCCAATGTATAGTCTTTTATCCCTCACCGCCTCCCACCATGACCCACTGAATTCCCAAAGTCCATTATATCATTCTTCGGCCCTTGCATCCTCATAGCTTAGCTGCCACTTACAAGTGAGAACATATGATACTTAGTTTTCCCTTCCTGAATTACTTCACTTAGCATAATTGTCTCAAATTCCATCAAGTTGGTATAAATGCCATTATTTCATTTCTCTTTATGGCTGAGTAGTATTACATGGTGTGTATATACCAACATTTTTAAAATTTTAAGTTTCAGCGTATATGTACAGCATGTGCAGGTTGGTTACATAGGCAAACATGTGCCGTGGTGGTTTGCTGCACCTATCAACCCATCACCTAGATACCATATCTTTTTTTTTTATTTTGCTTTTTGTAAAGTTATACTTTAAGTTCTAGGGTACATGTGCATAACGTGCAGGTTTGTTACATATGTATACATGTGCCATGTTGGTGTGCTGCACCTTTTAAGTCGTCATTTACATTAGGTATATCTCCTAATCCTATCCATCCCCACTCTCCCCACCCCATGACAGGCCTCAGTGTGTGACGTTCCCCATCCCATGTCCAACTGTTCTCATATACCACATCTTCTTTATTCACTCGTTGGTTGACAGGCATTTAGGCTGGATCCATGTCTTTGTAATTGTGAATTGTGCTATTATAAACATGTGCATGCAAGTGTCTTTTTCACATAACTTCTTTTCCTCTGGGTAGATACCCAGTAGTGGTATTGCTGGATCAAATGGTAGTTCAACTTTTAGTTCCTTAAGGCATCTCCATCCTGTTTTCCATAGTGGTTGTATTAGTTTACATTCCCACTAGCAGTATAAAAGTGTTTCCTTTTCACCACATCCATGCAAACATCTATTGTTTCTTGTTTTGCCTTTTTAAATTATGGCCATTCCTGCAGGAGTAAGTGGTATCTCATTGTGGTTTTAATTTGCATTTCCCTGGTAATTAGTGATGTTGAGCATTTTTTATGTGTTTATTGGCCATTTGTATATCTTCCATTGAGAATTGTCTATTCATATCCTTAGCCCACTTTTTTATGGTATTATTTGTTTTTTGTTTTTTGTTTTTTTTGCTGATTTGTTTGACTTCCTTGTAGATTCTGGATATTGGTCCTTTGTCAGATGCATAGTTTGCAAAGATTTTCTCCCACTCTGTGGGTTGTCTGTTTATTCTGCTGATTATTAATTTTGCTGTGCAGAAGCTTTTTAGTTTAATTAGGTCCCATCTACTTACCTTTGTTTTCATTGCATTTGCTTTTGGGTTATTGGTGATGAATTCTTTGCCTAAGTCAATGTCTCAAAGAGTTTTTCTGATGTTATCTTCCAGAATTTTTATGGTTTCACGTCTTAGATTTAAGTCTTTGATCCATCTTAATTTGATTTTTGTATAAGGTGAGAGATGAGAATCCAGTTTCATTCTTCTACATGTGGTTTGCCAATCATCCCAGCACCATTTGTTGAATAGGGTTTACTTTTCCCACTTTACGTTTTTGTATGCTTTGTCAAAGATCAGTTGGTTGTAAGTATATGGCTTTATTTCTGGGTTCTCTATTCTGTTCCATTGATCTATGTGCCTATTTTTATACTAGTACCATGCTGTTTTGATAACTATAGCCTTGTAATATAGTTTGAAGTCAGGTAATGTGATACCTCCTGATTTGTTCTTTTTGCTTAATGTTGATTTGCTAGGCAGACTCTTTTGTGGTTGCATATGAATTTTAGGATTTTTTTTCGAGTTCTGTGAAGAATGGTGGTGGTATTTTGATGGAAATTTATTAAATCTGTAGATTGCTTTTGGCAGTACTGTCATTTACATAATATTGATTCTACCAATCCATGACCTTGGGATGTTTGTATCAACTGTGATTTATTTCAGCAGTGTTTTATAGTTTTCCTTGTAGAGATCTTTTACCTCCTTGGTTAAGTACGTTCCTAAATTATTTTATTTTGTGGCAGCTATTGTTAAAGAGATTGAGTTGTTGATTTGACTCTCAGCTTGATCGTTGTTGGTGTATAGCAGTGCTACTGATTCGTGTACATTGATTTTGTATCCTGAATATTCTACTCTCTGTTTCTATGAGTTTGGTTATTTTAGGTAACTCATGTAAGTAGGTTAATGCGGCATTTGTCCTTCTGCGACAGGCTTATTTCACTTGGCATAATGTCCTTGAGGTTCATCTATCTTGTCACTTCTAGCAGGATTTCCTTCTCTTTAAAGGCTGAATAATATTCCATTTTCTATAAATACCACATTTTCTTTATCCATTGGTTGTTCGATATTCATATATTCATTGATATTTAATCTGTGTCCTCATCTTGGCTACTGTGAATAGTGTTGAAATAAACACAGGTGTACTAATATCTCTTCAAGATACTGAATTCAGGCCCATTGATTATTCCCACGTGACCACTCTCTTGAAGTTAGGTGGAGGTCAAGAGGGAATACCCGTAGCACCATTATCCCCCAAAAGATTCTTATCACAAATATACTCTTCATCTCTGTTCTCTTGACCCTTGTATCCTTGATGTGGACAGGAAGGTGGGGGGTGTGTCTAAGAATTATGATACTTGCTCTTATCATTTTCTCTGAAAGTTTGCATCTTGATTGTGTACATGAACCTGGTGTCCATTATAATTGCAACTCAGATAAAACTTATAACTTAACATTCTGCTACAAAGACATTAATTAAACTACTACATCAAAAACTAGGGCAAGAGGTTCTGAGTTATAGCAAGTAGGCAGCTAGTGAAAAAATGAACAGAAATTAGATGTGTTAATTCATTCAATAAACATTGAATCTTTATCATGTAACAGCTTCAGAAAAAGGCATCAGGGTGAGAGAAGTAGAAAACATACACAGGCACTGCCTTCATGGAGCTTATAGTCTAAATACAGAGAGCAGTATTAGCTAAATAATCAAACAAAATAACACAGTCAACCCTTGAACTGCACAGGTCTAAACTGTGCAGGTCCACTCACGTACGGATTTTCTTTTATCTCTCTCACCCTTGAGACAAGACCAACCCCTTCTCCTCCTCCTGCTCTTCCTCAGCCTTCTCTACATGAAGACAATGGAGACTTTTATGATGATCTACTTCTGTTTAATGAATGAAGTAAATATATTTTGTCTTCCTTATAATTTTTAAAAACATTTTCTTTTCTCTAGCTTTATCATTAGAATACAGTATACAATTCGTATAACATATAAAAATAAAAGATCCTGAATTCAATTATTTTGCATATATACCCAGAAGTGGGATTGCTGGATCACAGGGTAATACTATTTTTATTTCTGGGAACCTCCATACTGTTTTCTATAGTGGCTGCACCATTTTACCTTCCCACCAACAGTAATACAAAAGTTCCAATTTCTTCACATTCTCACTAACAATTTTCCCTGGTGGTTTTTTAAATAATAGTCATCTTAGTAGGTGTGAGATTATCTGACGATTAATGATGTTGAGCATCTTGTCATATACCAGTTGGCCATTTGTATATCTTGTCTGGAGAAATGTTTATTCAAGTCTTTTGTCCATTTTTAAATCTGGTTATTTGTGTTTTCTTCGCTACTGAGTTGTAGGGGTTCCTTATATATTTTCAATATTACCCCCTTATTAGATATATGGTTGTATTATTTTCACCCAACCCATAGCTTGCCTATTTTAAGTATTTTTTGTAAATGGAATTGTTTTCTTAAGTTCCTTATCAGATAGTTTATTGTTAGTGGATAGAAAAACAACTGATTTTTGTACACTGATATTGTATCCTTCAACTTTACTCAATCTGCTTATTAGTTCTAACAGTTTCTTTGTGAAGCTAGAATTTTCTGCGTATACGATAATGTCATTGCAAGCCAGGATAATTTCACTTTTGTTTTTCGCCACTGGAATAAGTTCTTTGTACTTTTTAACTTTTATTTTAGGTTCAGAGGTACATGTGAAGGTTTGTTATTTAGGTAAACTTGTGTCACAGGGGTTTGTTGTACAGATTATTTTGTCATCCAGGTATTAAGCTTAGTACCCAATAGTTATTTTTTCCTGCTGCTGTCACTCCTCCCAACCTCCACTCTCAAGTAGACTTCAGTGTCTGTTGTTTCCTTCTTTGTGTTCATGAGTTCTCATCATTTGGCTCCCACTTATAAGAGAATATATGGTATTTGGTTTTCTGTCCCTGCATTAGTTTGCTGAGGATAATGGCTTCCAGCTCCATCCATGTCCCTGCAAAAGACATGATCCCATTCTTTTTTACGGGTGCAAAGTATTCCATGGTGTATATGTCCCACATTTTCTTTATCTAATCTGTCACTGATGGACATTCAGGTTGATTCCATTCTTTGCTATTACGCATAGTGCTGAAATGAACATACATATACATGACTTTATGATAGAATGATTTATAATCCTCTGAGTATATACTCAGTAATGGGATTGTTGGGTTGAATAGTAGTTCTACTTTTGACTTTTTGAGGAATTGCCATGCTGCTTTCCACAATGAGTGAACTAATTTACACTCCCATCAGCAGTGTATAAGTGTTCCATTCTCTCCACAATCTTGCTAGCATCTGTTACTTTTTGAGTTTTGCATAATAACCATTCTGACTTGTGTGAGATGGTATATCATTGTGATTTTGATTTGCATTTCCCTAATGATCAGTGATATTGAGCTGTTTTTCATATGCTTGTTGGCCGCATTTATGTCTTCTTTTGAAAAACGTCTGTTCATGCCCTTTGCCCACTTTTTAATGGGGTTGTTTGTTTTTCTCTTGTAAATTTGTTTAAGTTTCTTATAGATGCTGGATATTAGGCCTTTGTCAGATGCATAGTTTGCAAATATTTTCTCCCATTCTATAGGTTGTCTGTTTACTCGGTTGATAGTTTTTTTTGTTTTTTTGTTTTTGTTTGTTTGTTTGTTTTTTGCTGTGCAGAAGCTCTTAAGTTTAATTAGATACAATTTGTCAATTTTTGCTTTTGTGGTGACTGCTTTTAGTGTCTTTGTCATGAAATCTTTGTCCATTCCTATGTCTCAGGTGATATTGCTTAGGTTATCTTCCAGGGTTTTTAGTTTTGGGGTTTACATTTAAGTCTTTAATCCGTCTTGAGTTTATTTTTGTGTACGGTGTAAGGACAGGGTCCAGCTTCATTCTTCTGCATGTGGTTAGCCACCATGTATTGAATAGGAAGTCTTTCTCTATTGTTTGTTTTTGTCATTTATTTTCTGACTTGAATGCCTTCCATTTCTTTTTCTTGCCTAAATGCTCTAAGTAAAACTTTCGGCACTATGTTGAATAGAAGTGGCTAAAGTAGACATCCTTGACTTGTCCCTGATCTTAGAGAAAAAGCTTTCAGTTTTCCACTATTGAGTATAATGATAGCTGTGGACTTTTCTTATATGGCCTTTATTATGTTGAGGTTATTCCTTATATTCCTAGCTTGTTAATAGTTACAACTCTTAAAGGATATTAAGTCTTATCAAATGTCTTTTCTGCATCTATTAAGGTGATAATAGAATTTTTATCTCTTCTTCTGTTAATGTGGTGCTCTATTAATGTGGTGAATCTCATTAATTAATTTTTATATGCAGAACCATCTTTCTGTCCCAAGGATAAATCCTGCTTGATCTTATTTTGTGACTCTTAATGTTCTGTTGAATTCAGTTTGTTAGTATTTTGTTGAAGATTTTTGTATGTATGTTCATTAGAGATATAGACCCACAGGTCTCTTTTCTTGTAGTATCTTTTTGTAGCTTAGGTGTCAGTATAATGCTGGCCTCATAAAGTAAGTTTAGAAGTGTTCCTTTCTCTTCAATTTTTTGAAAGAGTTTGTGAGGAACTGGCATTAATTCTCCTTTAAATGTTTGTTAGAGTTTACCAGTGAAGCCATCTGGTCCTGGGCTTTTTGTTGTTGTTGTCGTTGAGAAGTTTTTGATTACTGATTCAATCTCTTTACTAGTTATAAGTCTGTTCAGATTTTCTATTTCTTTATAATGCAGTTTTGGTAAGTTTTATGATTCTAGCAATTTATCCATTTCTTCTGGGTCATCCAATTTGTTGGCATATAATTGTTTACAGTAGTCTCATGATGCTTTTTACTTCTATGGCACACTACTTTTTTGTTTTTAGAATTTTTTATTTTTAACTTCAGTTAATAGTATGTTTTGTTTTTGTTTTTGTTTTTTTTTAATTTATTTATTATTATTATACTTTAAGTTGTAGGGTACATGTGCATAACGTGCAGGTTTGTTACATATGTATACTTGTGCCATGTTGGTCTGCTGCACCCATCAACTCGTCATTTGCATCAGGTATAACTCCCAATGCAATCCCTCCCCCCTCCCCCCTCCCCATGATAGGCCCCGGTGTGTGATGTTCCCCTTCCTGAGTCCAAGTGATCTCATTGTTCAGTTCCCACCTATGAGTGAGAACATGCGGTGTTTGGTTTTCTGTTCTTGTGATAGTTTGCTAAGAATGATGGTTTCCAGCTGCATCCATGTCCCTACAAAGGACGCAAACTCATCCTTTTTTATGGCTGCATAGTATTCCATGGTGTATATGTGCCACATTTTCTTAATCCAATCTGTCACTGATGGACATTTGGGTTGATTCCAAGTCTTTGCTATTGTGAATAGTGCTGCAATAAACATACGTGTGCATGTGTCTTTATAGCAGCATAATTTATAATCCTTTGGGTATATACCCAGTAATGGGATGGCTGGGTCATATGGTACATCTAGTTCTAGATCCTTGAGGAATCGCCATACTGTTTTCCATAATGGTTGAACTAGTTTACAATCCCACCAACAGTGTAAAAGTGTTCCTATTTCTCCACATCCTCTCCAGCACCTGTTGTTTCCTGACTTTTTAATGATCGCCATTCTAACTGGTGTGAGATGGTATCTCATTGTGGTTTTGATTTGCATTTCTCTGATGGCCAGTGATGATGAGCATTTTTTCATGTGTTTGTTGGCTGTATGAATGTCTTCTTTTGAGAAATGTCTATTCATATCCTTTGCCCACTTTTTGATGGGGTTGTTTGTTTTTTTCTTGTAAATTTGTTGGAGTTCTTTGTAGGTTCTGGATATTAGCCCTTTGTCAGATGAGTAGATTGCAAAAATTTTCTCCCATTCTGTAGGTTGCCTGTTCACTCTGATGGTAGTTTCTTTTGCTGTGCAGAAGCTCTTTAGTTTAATTAGATCCCATTTGTCAATTTTAGCTTTTGCTGCCGTTGCTTTTGGTGTTTTAGACATGAAGTCTTTGCCCATGCCTATGTCCTGAATGGTACTACCTAGGTTTTCCTCTAGGATTTTTATGGTATTAGGTCTAACATTTAAGTCTCTAATCCATCTTGAATTAATTTTCGTATAAGGAGTAAGGAAAGGATCCAGTTTCAGCTTTCTACTTATGGCTAGCCAATTTTCCCAGCACCATTTATTAAATAGGGAATCCTTTCCCCATTTCTTGTTTTTCTCAGGTTTGTCAAAGATCAGATGGCTGTAGATGTGTGGTATTATTTCTGAGGACTCTGTTCTGTTCCATTGGTCTATATCTCTGTTTTGGTACCAGTACCATGCTGTTTTGGTTACTGTAGCCTTGTAGTATAGTTTGAAGTCAGGTAGCGTGATGCCTCCAGCTTTGTTCTTTTGACTTAGGATTGTCTTGGAGATGCGGGCTCTTTTTTGGTTCCATATGAACTTTAAAGCAGTTTTTTCCAATTCTGTGAAGAAACTCATTGGTAGCTTGATGGGGATGGCATTGAATCTATAAATAACCTTGGGCAGTATGGCCATTTTCACGATATTGATTCTTCCTATCCATGAGCATGGTATGTTCTTCCATTTGTTTGTGTCCTCTTTTATTTCACTGAGCAGTGGTTTGTAGTTCTCCTTGAAGAGGTCCTTTACATCCCTTGTAAGTTGGATTCCTAGGTATTTTATTCTCTTTGAAGCAATTGTGAATGGAAGTTCATTCATGATTTGGCTGTCTGTTTGTCTGTTACTGGTGTATAAGAATGCTTGTGATTTTTTTTTTTTTTTTTTTATTATTATACTTTAAGTTGTAGGGTACATGTGCATAACGTGCAGGTTTGTTACATATGTATACTTGTGCCATGTTGGTCTACTGCACCCATCAACTCGTCATTTACATCAGGTATAACTCCCAATGCAATCCCTCCCCCCTCCCCCCTCCCCATGATAGGCCCCGGTGTGTGATGTTCCCCTTCCTGAGTCCAAGTGATCTCATTGTTCAGTTCCCACCTATGAGTGAGAACATGCGGTGTTTGGTTTTCTGTTCTTGTGATAGTTTGCTAAGAATGATGGTTTCCAGCTGCATCCATGTCCCTACAAAGGACGCAAACTCATCCTTTTTTATGGCTGCATAGTATTCCATGGTGTATATGTGCCACATTTTCTTAATCCAATCTGTCACTGATGGACATTTGGGTTGATTCCAAGTCTTTGCTATTGTGAATAGTGCTGCAATAAACATACGTGTGCATGTGTCTTTATAGCAGCATAATTTATAATCCTTTGGGTATATCCCCAGTAATGGGATGGCTGGGTCATATGGTACATCTAGTTCTAGATCCTTGAGGAATCGCCATACTGTTTTCCATAATGGTTGAACTAGTTTACAATCCCACCAACAGTGTAAAAGTGTTCCTATTTCTCCACATCCTCTCCAGCACCTGTTGTTTCCTGACTTTTTAATGATCGCCATTCTAACTGGTGTGAGATGGTATCTCATTGTGGTTTTGATTTGCATTTCTCTGATGGCCAGTGATGATGAGCATTTTTTCATATGTCTGTTGGCTGTATGAATGTCTTCTTTTGAGAAATGTCTGTTCATATCCTTTGCCCACTTTTTGATGGGGTTGTTTGTTTTTTTCTTGTAAATTTGTTTGAGTTCTTTGTAGGTTCTGGATATTAGCCCTTTGTCAGATGAGTAGATTGCAAAACTTTTCTCCCATTCTGTAGGTTGCCTGTTCACTCTGATGGTAGTTTCTTTTGTCCTCCGGGCCATCATTTTACAAATTGTTAATTGGTGCCTGAGTGTTAACAAATAAGGTACACAAAATCCATTCTTATGCTAATCCAGACATTCATATACTGTTCTTTTAAATACAGTGAGATCCTTTTGATCATGCTTTTTCAGTCCAGGGTTGGTGATTTTTTTTTTTTTTTTGAACTCTTAAACCTTTAGTTTTTGCTTTATACCATGACTCGTGTCCTGTTGTCAAGTATGACATGGATTCATAGATAAATCTTTGCTGAGGTACATAATATTTATGTTTTTCACCAACTTCTCTCCTTAGAATCTATCATCACCTACAAGCTATATTGTTTTTAGTAAGAGGTGAAATGCAGATTTGGTATATTTTTCTGTGTGTTTGAACCAAAAGGTGAAAAGTAACATGGCTCTAGCAAAAGCAGTATGTATAATCACCTTAGAATACCTGTTTTAACCATGAAAAAATGGACAAGATTTGCAATACTAGAAGCCACCCTTTGAGGAATACTGTAGGAGCACTAAGGATAACCATGTGTAAATATGCAGCCTCAAATTGTCATTTAAGTTTCTGCTGTTTGGGGGGAAAAGGAAAAAGAAAGGATATTTTTCACCTGGCTTGATAAACATGCAACAAGAACAGAACATGAAAAAAAGAATAGAGCAGTTCCCACCATATTCTATATTTCCTATAAGAAGATATGGTTGGGAACAGAAATTCTTACTGACAATAGGATTATAAAATCTGCTTTATATATTGCACATTAATTGAAGAAATGTGCCTTCATTCATTTTATTCTTCTATAACAAAATATCTGAGACTGGGTAATTTATAAAGACCAAACACTTACTAGCTCACAGTTCTGGGTCTGGGAAGTTCGATATTAAGGTGCTGGCAGGTTTTGCAATTCTGATTCCGAGATGGAGCCTTGAATACTTCTTAATCACGTGATCACAGCCAGAAAAGAAAAAAGAGAAAGCCCACTCTCCAAATCCCTTTTATTAAGTCATTAAACCCTCCAACAAGGATGGAGCCCTCATGCACCAATTACCTCTTAAAGGCCCTACTTTGGTAATAAAATTTGAATATGATTTTTGGAAGGGACAAACATTCACACCATAGCAGAACATAATATGGGGCTTATTCTGAGTGCAGCAGTTTGTTTGTTTGTTTGTTTGTTTGTTTGTTTACTGAGACAGGGTCTCACTCTGTCACCCAGGCTGGAGTGCAGTGGCATGATCTCCGTTCACTGCAACCTCTGCCTTCTGGGTTCAAGCGATTCTCGTGCCTCAGTCTCCCAAGTAGCTGGGATTACAGGCATGTGCCACCATGCCCAGCTAATTTTTTAAAAATCTTTAGTAGAGATGGGGTTTACCATGTTGGTCAGGTGTGGTTTCTTTCTTTTTTTTTCACATTTTAAGTTCCAGGGTACATGTACAGGATGTGCAGATTTGTTACGTAGGTAAATGTATGCCATGGTGATTTGCTGCACTTATCAACCCATCACCTAGGTATTAAGCCCAACATGCATTAGCTATTTATCCTGATGCTCTCCCTCACCCTCACCCTCACAGGCCCCAGTGGGTGTTGGTTCCCTCTCTGTGTCCATGTGTTCTCATCATTCAGCTCCTACTTATGAGTGAGAACATGCGGTGTTTGATTTTCTGTTCCTGCCTTAGTTTGCTGAGGATAATGGCTTCTTGCTCTATCCATGTCCCTGCAAAGTATGTGATCTTGTTCTTTTAATGGCTGCATAGTATTCCATGGTATATATGTATCACATTTTCTTTATCCAGTCTATCACTGATGGGCATTTTAGTTGATTCCATGTCTTTGCTATTGTGAATAGTGCTGCAATGAACATACGTGTGCATGTATCTTTATAATAGAATAATTTATATTCTTTTGGGTATATACCCTATAATGGGATTGCTGGGTCAAATGGTATTTCTGGTTCTTTGAGGAATCACTAGGCTGTGGTTTATTAATGAAGATAAAACCAACAGAGCTCCAGTTAGCCAGGCTTGTTGGTACATGCTTGTAATCCCAGTTACTTGGAATGCTGAGGCAGGGGAATCACTTGAGCCTGGGAGGTGGAGGTTGCAGTGAGCCGAGATCTTGACACTGCACTCCAGCCTGGGTGACAGAGCAAGACTCTGTCTAAAAAATACAAAACCAAAAAAACACCAAACAGAGCTCCTAGCTTTCAGTGACTTTACACACTATGTGACTGTTTCTTATTCATGAAATATCCATCTGTAAGTGTTTCAGTCAATCATGACCCTCCTCGACGTGGAGATTTAGGAACCCATATGTCTTTCATCATGGTTCCACCATTGACTAAAGTCAGGGAATTCTCTACGTCCCACTGGCTGTTGAAGAAGACAGATATGAAAAAATGAATCCATTATTCTCCCAAACAATGTAACACTCATCACTTCCACTTATTGGGGTGATCAGACCCAATACCAGGTTGTAGGGGCGATGAAGTCCAGCAGAGTCAAAGGAATGAGAAAAGACAGTTTGAGAGAGAAAGTTGGTCCAGGGGTCCAATGCGAGTATGGAGGCTGCGAAGGCCCGGAGCTCTGGAAGCCCAGACTATTTATTGGTGATCAAACAAAGAAACAGGTGGTGAGAATGTGGGGTTGAAAGGGAGCATTGCATTAAGCACATGATTTATAGCTGTGTCAGTTTAGCATTTATATGGCCAGTTCTAAGACACAATCAATCTAGGAGTCTGGGAGGGCTAACAGCAAGGGGCCAGCAAGTCTAGACACATTCCAGAGGCCGCAAGGGGTTTTATGCCCTGAGCCCTGGATTCTGTTGAAGCCATGAGGGGTTTTATGTCCTGGGCTTAGATTATGGTGTGTCAGGGTAGCCTTCCACCCTTTAGCACAGAGCTTGGCATTCCAAAGGCCACGAGGGGTTTTAGACCCTGGACCCCGGACATGTTCCAAGACTCTTTTATATTATGTCAGACATGCAAGCCCTGCCTCAGCTTCTCCCAACACTCAGCTTTTCTCCCAACATCCACTTACATTTTATTGGTGAAAACTACACATATGGCCACTCCTGGAGCAGTGAGCTATGTGGGCATGAGCAAGAGTTTGTCTTTATGTGGGCAGCAACTTCCATGCAGCAAGTACACAAATGATAGGGGAAACGTTAGTTTTTGGTAGGCCTGCCACCGACAGAAGGAACCTATGAATGAGCTAGTCAAAAGCCATCAACAAGCCCCGTGTTTATTGCCTTTTTCTACTGAAGAGTCTGGAAAGCTAATATACTCACTTTCCCAGCCTGCCCTCAGTTGGGGATGATGATGTAGCCAAGTCTTTGTCTCTCAAAGAGAAAGCTCTTTTGTCTCTTTGGTCTTTCGTCTTTTTTCCTCAAATTTGGCTGAAGGGTGTGGTGGAGAGCTTTCAGTGATGAGGCAATGATTGTGAACATGAAGATCCTCACAAAAGGGAGTAGAAAGATGGAAAGGGTTTGAGTTGATGTCATTGTTGAATAGTTGCAGTAGCCTTAACTGCCAACCCCTGGACTTTTTTGTTATTTGTAAAACTTAGCTAGATCCTTCCTTCTGTAAACTTCTATTTGTTGGAGTTTCTGTTAACTGCAGCCACAGTCATACCTGCTATAGAATTAAAGTGATTCAATAGCAAAGACATGGAATCAACCCAAATGCCCATCAATGATAGACTGAATAGAGAAAATGTGGTGCATATATACCACGAAATACTATGCAGCCACAAAAAAGAACAAGATCATGTCCTTTGCGGGACATGGGTAGAGCTGGAAGCCGTCATCCTCAGCAAACTAACACAGGAACACAGAAAACCAAACAACACATGTTCTCACTTATAAGTGGGAGCCAAACAATGAGAATACATGGATATTGGGAGGGGAATAACACACGCTGGGGCCTGTTGAGGGGTAGGGAGGGGAAGGGAGAGAGCATCAGGATAAATAGCTAATGCATGCTGGGGCTTAACACCTAGGTGATGGGTTGATAGGTGCAGCGAACCACCATGACCCACATTTACCTACATAACAAACCTGCACATCCTGTACATGTATCTCAGAACTTTAAATTAAATTAAATTAATTTTTAAAAAATTATAGCGACTGTCCCATCCAAGCAATTAATTTCTCCTTGGAGCATAGAACAACTATTCTTAAAGTAAATTCTTGAAGTAACTACCTATTTTCAGCTATTTTTTTTCTTTTTTTTTTTTTTTCTTGAGATGGAATCTTGCTCTGTCACCCAGGTTGGAGTGCAGTGGTGCAATCTCAGCTCACTGCAACATCTGCCTCCCAGGTTCAAGCGATTTTCCTGCCTCAGCCTCCCAAGCAGCTGGTAGAACAGGTGCCCACCACCACGCCCGGTTAATTTTTCTATTTTTGGTAGAGACAAGGTTTCATCACATTGGCCAGGCTGGTCTTAAACTCCTGACCTTGTAATCAGCCTGCCTTGGCCTCCCAAAGTGCTGGGGATTACAGGCAGGAGCCACCGTGCCTGGCCTCTTCAGTTATTTTTATATCAAAAATCGTTCTAAAATTCACACGGTCTCAAACTTCTCAGCATTCCCTGCACCAAAATGACTGAAACAATATGAATATGCATTAAGAATCCAGCTGTTTCAAGATCCCCTTTCACAATAATTAGGCAAATTACTCTCTAGATACTTAGAAACTAAAATGTCTATTATTGGTATAAACAAGAAAAATATATAAGAAAAGAATAAAAGATTCAAACAACATGTAACAATATGACAATTATGTATCAGAAAAGGAAATCTATTAGAGGAAAGGAAGCAAAAATATTTAATTGGATGGAACAAAAGGAACGATTCATTCGGTTTCAAAAACCAGAGCTGTGAGTACATTAGGGAGAGGAAGAAAAATATAAAAATCTAGTAGGTAGATGTGAGAATGTCGAGCATGGAGGCTACAGGGTAACCAAAGTGCTCTTGATTTCCAACAGATAACAAAATAATGCCCTGGCAGGTAGGAAACTGAGAATCAACGTATGGACAAATTGCTAAAAGGTTATATACCTTAAACTCCATACTCATTGTAGGTGCAGATATGCAGCCGGACACAAATGAGTATCACTTTCAGAAAATTCTTTTTTTTTTTTTTTTTTTGAGCCGGAGTCTCGCTCTGTCGCCCAGGCTGGAGCGCAGTGGCTGGATCTCAGCTCACTGCAAGCTCCACCTCCCAGCTTCACGCCATTCTCCTGCCTCAGCCTCCCGAGTAGCTGGGACTACAGGCGCCCGCCACCTCGCCCGGCTAATTTTTGTATTTTTAGTAGAGACAGGGTTTCACCGTGTTAGCCAGGATGGTCTCGATCTGCTGACCTCGTGATCCACCCGTCTTGGCCTCCCAAAGTGCTGGGATTACAGGCTTGAGCCACCGTGCCCGGCCCAGAAAATTCTTTTTAATTAAAATGGATCTGACAGGTATGTTTCCATGTATGTTTCGATTTGTCATATAGTATTTCCGCAAAATTTTGCCGCCTTGACTGAGGAAATCACCCACTGCATTCCTCGTGATGCTGATTGGTTTTATTTTGGGGTTTCGTAATTTAGAGACTGACACGGTGTGCAGAAAAGAATTCATTCCCTTCTGATTTCTACTGCCATCCTGAGCTTTATGCAATGATATATAAGTAAAGTATTTATTGCATGTATATTTTTAAAAATCTATACAGTTCTTCTTAACAGTGCCTCATTAGGGAAGACAAGCCCCTGGTTTGGATATTAATTTTCCTGTATCTCTGAGTCAATCGATGGTTTCTCGCTTCTTGTTACTATTATTTATGATCTTCCAAAGTGTGGGTCTTGAAAATTAAAACCATTGAAACATAATTTGCTGGAAAGCAATGATTCCCATCATAAAAAGATTAGAGTTCTCTGACTTACAAAGTTATTGCACATTTTATTTTATTTTTTTCATTTTTTCACATGAATTGTCTCTGCAGCCAATTGAGTTGCAAAGTGTTTACAGTTGGTTTTTTTTTCATTTTTATGGAAAATGGGGTCTCGCTATGTTGTTCTGGCAGGTCACGAACTCCTGGGCTCAAGCTGTCCTCCTCCCTCTGCCTCTCTAAGTGCTGGGATTACAGGCATGAGCCACTGTGACCAGCTGAGTTACAAAATGTGGCATCTCCTCCCACATAACTGGTTTTGGTGAACAATATGAATAGATATTATCATATAATTGGGATTAATGCATAGAAATATCTGTGGCATATGATGAATTGGAAGCTGCTTGGCAAAGCAAGTTCTCAGTGTCATTTGGCAGTGGGTTATGTGCATTAAATTTATGCTTTTTGCTAAGATTTGACTGGGCAAGAAAAATATGTGCAAAAATATCACAAACTCACTAATACCTACTGGATTACATGATGAGTTTTTCAAACTCAAGTCTGTGACACAATGTAGGCAGCTCAGTAAACTCTAAAATCAGTTTAAAGCTACATAGGATACAGGATCTAATAAATCTAATGAGAGTAACTAATTCAAAGAACTAAATATAAATTTAGCATGATACATTGCAAAATTGAAATCTAGGAATAGGGTTGCAACTAGAAGAATACACGAGAACCACAGGGATTTTTTATTTTAGTAGGATGAGCAGAGAAAAAGATTCAGACCGGATATCTGTGTGTATGTGTGTGTATGTACGTGCATGCATACACATGCATGCACACACACATGTATTTTTAAAGCAAGACCATCAATTGAATACAATCACCACCGAAGAACATGATGAAAGTTCTCTAAGTACATTTGATGGAGAATCTAAAGCCCAATTAATTCCAGAAGTCCACAGTATCAGGAAAGATGGCATTTGTGAAAACTGTCTGCCAAAAATACATTGTCACTATTGTTTTACTAGATATTTTACTACTCCTTTGGCCATAATTGCTTTTTTGAAATTCACTTTGAAGCACTGCAGAGAAATGTAAGCAGTGCTCAATACCCCTAAAACAAACCAAATGACAGTTTAAAGAGACCAAGCTGCATTTTTTTTTTCTTGAGATGGAGTCTTACTCTGTTGCCCAGGCTTGGGTGCAGTGGTATGATCTCAGCTCATTGCAACCTCCCTCTCTTGGGTTCAAGCTATTCTCCTGCCTCAGCCTCCCAAGTAGCTGGGATTACAGGTACCCACCACCGTGCCCAGCTGATTTCATATTTTTAGTAGAGATGGGGTTTCACCATGTTGCACAGTCTGGTCTTGAACTCCTGACCTCAAGTGATCCTCCCACCTCAGCCTCTCAGAGTGCTGGGATTATACACATGAGCCACCGCGCTTGGCCTTGGTGCATTTTTCTATCTTGGGTCATGTGTGCTGCTGACCTGATGATCTAGATTTAATAAAATCACGAAAACATGGACATAATTCAATGTCAGATGAGAAGAGAAAGACTTCTTGTTTCACTTTATTGACTGTATTAGAGACAAAACCAATCAGAGGTGAAGAAGGAGCCTCACACTTGGTGTAATCCCTAGAGTCTGTGAAGTCCTATTTCTTCAACTGGATCAGTACAGGCATGCCTGCTAAGCACAAAACTCACCTCTGTCATAGAGAATCAGGAGTGAACCTGTACATGAAGACCCTGCCTTCTTAATCCTTTGTACCCTAGTTATTTGGGGAAAACAGAGAACCCTAAAACCTTTTCCTCTGACTCCCCAAACATTCCCAGACTCATCCTTACCTCCACCATCTGTTTCTTTCTGTCACCTCTAATTCCTGCAACCCTTCCAATGTGTCCTCTGAAATCAGAGCTCGTTATCAGCAAACTCCCCTTAGTCCTTCACCTTGTCTCTGCACGTTCTTGTCCCCTCTTGTTCTGAGGCAAGCCTGACTCTGCTCTAAAGTGGGGACTCTGGTTTTCTCCTACAGCCTTGATATGAGTGGGTGTGGAGGGGAATTAAGTATCCCTTGCTCTACAATGCAGCTTCCAGACCATTCTTCCTCCCACCTCTCCAACTTTGAATGATATCCCATATTAATAAGATGTTGTCACCTACCATTTCTCAGTGTTGTTGTGATCTATGAATCCATAATTTCTACTCTTATAACCATGTGTGGTACCATCCACATTGGTGAGGGTAGATCTTCTTAGTCTCCTGAGTAAAGCATGTATCACTCAGCATGTATTAGAAATATTATAAATATTTGTTGACTAGGAAAATAAGAAAATATACATTTTCTTAAGCTCAATTCCTCTTTTAAAAGTAGTTTCAACAATAATTGGCTATACTTCCTCTAGAAGTTCCAATACATCAATAGCTTCAGTTAAGCCCCTTAAGGTATTTATGTTAAACAAACAAGAGGATTACTTAACGAAAGCAAAACTACTTACCCATTAGTTTTGATCAATTGCTTTGTGGTCACTTTCATTAGACTGTTTAATTTGAACCACAATTAGATTTTATTCTTTTAAAAGATGAAGCCAATTCCCTAGCCATTAATTAAAGGGTCTGACTAAAGTTGGCAAAATTAAAGTTGGTTACAAGATGGATGTTATATACCTTCCACTGTTGATCCAACTCAGCAAAATTGTATACTTATCTTTTGAGAAGCAACTATTGCAACTCGAATAATGAAAATTTTAGTTTCTTCCCGGAGCAGGTGAATAAAAACTCAAAATTCTTTCAAATGTGTTGCTAGAGCACTCTGCTCCTGGAATTCCACAAGTAATCATGCAGTATATATCAACAGAATACATTAATGATTTCTACTGTTTTTTAGGAATGTAAATACACACATACATAATTTATAAATTTGTTAAAATGGAAATATCTAAATGATGTTCCATTATTGCCTTTTCATTAAAGTAATGAATGAAATATCACTTGTAAATGTCTCAAACGCCAAGTGACACATTCACTTCAAAAGCAATGGTAGAGACAGCTCAAAGAAGGACAGTTTTGCATTTTGGAGAGCTAGGACTTTAACAGTAGCCAATAATGTTCTAGTCTCCTCTTACTGTTCAGCAGTTCTACCTTTAAGAAGAAATTCAAAAGGAACATTCCCTGGGCTACTAAATTATCCAAAGGAAAGGGACGAGGTTGACAGAGAATTTAAACTATCAAAAAAGATTACACAATCACATCCAAAAACACCTGTATTTGCATAACAAATTGTTTGCTTAAAACACAAAACACAGTCAGGCACAGTGGCTCACACCTGTAGTCCCAGCACTTTGGGAGACTGAGGTGGGTGGATCACAAGGTCAGGAGCTTGAGACCAGCCTGGCCAATATAAAAATACAATAAGATTACTACTAAAAATACAATAAAAATTAGCCAGATGTGGTGGTGGGCACCCGTAGTCCCAGCTACTTGGGAGGCTGAGGCAGGAGAATCGCTTGAACCCGAGAGGCAGAGTTTGCAGTGAGCTAAGATCGCACCACAGCACTCCAGCCTGGGTGACAGAGTGAGACTCCATCTATAAAGAAAACCAAAACAAAACCAATCAAACAAAAACCAACAAACACTTAAATATTAACCTCCTATGTGATGCCATTTATTTTAAATAGTGAAAGCTTCCTCTTTGCTAACCTCAGAGAGGCAGATTATAAGGCACTGCTAAAGACCATAGGCACAGGTGTCAAACTGCTTGTTCTTTCTTTCATGCTAATACAAGGACTTGGCAATCTTGTGTATCTCACTCGACCCTGCTGGACTCCTGTCTGTAAAACGTGTCTTCTCGTAGGTTTCTTGTGAAATTTGAAAGAGGTTGTCATGCAAAGTGTCAAGCACATACTAAGTACCCAGCACATTTTATCTTTTCTTAGTAGTTGTGGTTCTCCCATTATTACACAAAGAGTTATGTAGCGTTGAGCCACCTGTCTACCCTTGTTTGTTTGTCATCAGTGGGAAGAGTAGCGTGTCATCTTTTCCATGCCAATTCAGGTGGAAGGTCTGGTGTAGGCGAGAAGATGAAGAAAAGGTGCAGAAACAAGTCAACGTTAGGGGAAATTTCCCAGTGCAGCACATGGGATTACTATACTTGTGTTGAATTAAAACTGGAGGCTCTGAAGAGGAAGAGGCATGACTGTCATGAGGAAGAATACTTACCCTAGACCTTAAAAAGGTCTGGTTGAATTCCTGATTGAAGCCAAGCACACAGTTAAAGGGATTATTGAATACCTTCAGAGCATTCAGAATTAGGTACAAAGCAAGTCTTCTGTTCCAAATTTGGATCAAAACCATTCTAGCACAAAGACAAAGAAAACAGGTGTCAAACACATAACTTCAGATTTTCCAGTATCCATCCCTCTTTTCTGGCCACAGTAATTGGTCCAAGGGAAGGACAAACACCCCGTCCAGGACAACAAGACTCTCCCCCTTGCAGCTGGTCTAGAGAAGCTTCCATCCTCACTGGTTATAAAGCAGAATGTCTGCAATCTCAGAAGCAATATCAGCTGTGACCTCTGCCAAATGGAGGGAGGTGGTGTGAATGAACGAAGTTGACACAGACAGGGGTGATGAGAGTTCTGGTAATGGTAGAGTTTCTGTTTCCAGTCATCTCTACTCTTCCCAAGCTAAGATTTTTCAGGTTTTGAACCTTTTAGCTACCCCTTCAACCTTCTAATAACCTTTTACAGTCCCCTGATCTTCCTCCCACTATGTAGGTAAGTTGATAGGTGCCATTACCAAACACCGCATGTTCTCACTCATAGGTGGGAATTGAACAATGAGATCACTTGGACTTTGGAAGGGGAACATCACACACCCAGGCCTATTATGGGGAGGCGGGGGAGGGATGGCATTGGGAGTTATACCTGATGTAAATGACGAGTTAATGGGTGCTGACGAGTTGATGGGTGCAGCACACCAACATGGCACAAGTATACATATGTAACAAACCTGCACGTTGTGCACATGTACCCTAGAACTTAAAGTATGATAATAAAAAATAAATAAAATTTTTAAAAAAAGAAAAGAAAAGATGTGCCGGGCATGGAGGCTCATGCCTGTAATCCCAGTGCTTTAGGAGCCTGAGGTGGGAAGATCACTTGAGACCAGGGGTTCAAGACCAGCATGGGCAACATGTTGAAATCCTGCCTCTACAAATACAAAAATTAGTCAGGTATGGTGGTTTGTGCCTATAGTCTCAGCTACTGGGGAGGCTGAGGTGGGAGGATCACTTGAGTAAAGGAGGTCGAGGCTGCAGTGAGCTGTGAACGTGTCACTGCACTCCAGCTTGGTTGAGAGAGTAAAATCCTGTATCAGTAAAAATTAAAATTAAAATAAAGATATGTAAACCTTAAAATTGTCTACTATTTATTGAGTTGCTAAGATCTTTAAATAAATCATCTTCCTTGTTCTTCACAAAAATTCCAGATAGAGTTGTAAACAGGGAACTGGGATGCAAAGTGATTAAGTGACTCATATACATAGCTACTAAGTGGAAGAATAACAATTCAAACTCACATCTGTGTAACTCTAAAGCCCATGTTGTTGAGACTACAAGTAATAATGAAATGGAGCATAGCCATCTACTGAACTAACTGAAACTCTTTAAAATAAAATTAGAAAGAAAACACCATCTTCAATGAAAGTAGAATAGAGCTGGCACAGAGAAAAAATAGTATTTTTGAAATTTAGTGCAATTTAGAACAAACAGGAATGATATACGAAGTGATGTAAATGCAAATGTAGATATTGCTAAAAGTAAATGATACGTTCATAAAAGACTCAACTAGTATTTAATTTTGGGGGCACAAAAAAGTCATGAGTGGACTGAAGACAAAATAAGACATTCATATAAAAACTTACATTGATACCATGGAAAACAAAAGTTGATAGAACTAAAAAGAGAAATGGACTAATTTCCAATCAAATGATGCACAGGTCCTCGAAAAATATTTCATTCAAAATAGTGTCATTTTGTCATAACTTTGATGAGAAAGAAAAGATCCACAGTTGATAAAAGTAATTTCATTATACGTCTTTGTGCTTTAAGTCAGTTTTCAAGAAACTATTCATGACATTACATGAGGACTTACTGTAGTTGGAAACTTTAATTCATTTTTCTTGATAGCTGGCATAATAAGCAGAAAAGATCAGAAAGGACATAGAAGATCTGAAGAACAAAATTACTAGCTTTCACCTAATAGACATACATAGAACACACAACTCAGTAATCATTTTTTACAAATGTGTATGGGATATTTTCCAGAACAGATCACACACTGGACCATAAAGAGAGACTCAATACATTTCAATGATTGGCATGACACAGAATATTTTCCCTAATTTGCAGTTGAATTAAGCTAGAAATAATAACAAATACATAAGTAAAATTCCCAACTACCTGGAAATTACATAAAAACTTTTAATATATTATATAGAACTTCATATAGAGAGGACCCCCAAAACTTTCATTAAAGTGTTATTTGAACATTCATTAAACATATTTATATATTGTGCAATAAAGTAAGCAAATTCAAAAAAAAAGAGGAATATAACCGATCACATTCTTTTTAACATAGATTGGCAGTGCATTCACCAGTCCTGTGAATGTGTCTCTTGCTTCAACAGTGTTTGGAAGGAATAGACTCTCTCTCTTCCAGCCTCCAACCACCCTCCCATCTCTTCTTAACTTGCAACCTCCAGGACCATCTTCTTGGCCATCTCCTGGTCTAGGACCACCCAACATCGGTTTTGATGTAAGCTCCTTCTTGGTGACCAACTATGAACTTCCAGATTTCTCAGGATTATTCCACTGAGGTGGAAGTAGCTGTCAATGGCCTGGTCAATTTGCATCTGAGGCTTCCTACCTCTCTCTGGGCTTCTATCTTGAACATGCAAAACCAGGGCAGCAACCACACTGCATTCCAGGAAGGGCAGAAGCTGTCTTAAGATGAGTGGGGTAAATCTCTGGACCCCATGAAAACCACCATGGTTCTAGAGAAGCACCGAACCAGGCCTTTTTGGGTTTCCATGCCCTGGGTTCTGCCCGCACAGACTCCCATCCCTGTGACTTCCTGGAGAGTGAATTCCTAGACAAGGAAGTGAAGAAGTAAGATTCATCAAGGAGATGGGTGGACCTGACTAACCTCTGCAGGCTGTCTGGTCCCCAGGCCAGACTGGGCAAGTATGTCTTCAAAAATCTCATTTTCAAAGCACAACTAGGAGCCTTCTGAGCCCAGTGACTTCTGAAGGGCCCTTCTCAAAGAATCAGGGCTGAGCTTCTTTCTGCCTGAGCTTCTTCACTGAGCCACTAGCCAGCTTTTTAACAATCTTGGAGCCCTCTCCCAAGCCTTGGACCAAATGGAAATAAACCTTTTGCAGCAAAAAATAAGAGAATAAAATATAGAAATCAATCACAAAAATATAAGAAAACCCCATCCTGGAATGCTGAATAATTTCTAAATTTTAAATAGCTTTGGATTAAAAGAGGAAACAAAAATGCAATTGCAAACAACATAATTCAAGGCAAATGGAATAGTGTCTAAAGCAGTGCTTTGAGCAAACTTAATAGCCTTTTAATAGTTACTAAAAACTAGAGAAAGAATAAAAATAATTAAATATCTAACACAAGATATTAGAAAAGGAACAAGTAAATTTACAGGAAAAAATAATAAAGAAAAATAAGAGCAAACAACAGCACTTCAAAACTTGTTAATAAGATATATCTCATGTTAAGTGTTCTTACTATACACACACAAAAGGGGGAATACAAGGAAACTTTGGAAAGAGTTGTATTTGTCTATTACCCTCTGTTGCAGTGCTGGTATTATGGATGTTTGCATGTGTCCAAACTCACCAAATTGTACACATAAAACACATCACAGTTCTTTGTATATCAATTATACCTCAAAAAAAGCCATTACAAATATAAGCACAAACATGCAAACAAACGAAAAGCCCAAAACACTAGAATAAATAAATTCAACTGTTTTCCTGGGTTGGGGGTGGTAGAGAATAGGCAAACCACTAGCTAACTTCTAGGATCACATCATTCTGATAACACTTAACTTTTTAAAATTATCAAGAAAAAAGGAAGATTATCATAGGCTTATGAAAGTTTTTGTACGTCTTAGTCAATACCAAAACATGTTTAATATATTCTTGCTTGTTGTAGACAACCAACTACATGCTGCCTATAAAATATACTTTAAATACAAAGATACAAATGGATTGAAACTAAAAAAGTAGAAAGTGATGTACCATGCTAACACTAGCCAAAATAAAGCTGGTATGGTTATATTACTACTGTATGAATTGAACTTGAGAGCAAAGGACATTTCCAGTTATTTAAAAAACTACTTTTATTAATCAGTTAAGGGGTAGTAACTTGTTAAGATAAAATAAATGTAAATATTTATGTCAGTTACAACAGTGCTTCAAAACACTTGAAACAGAAACCTAATAGGAATGAAAGGAGAAATAGATAAATCTGCAATTATAGTCAGATTTTCATACCCTTTTTTCAATAACTGACAAATAGAAAATTAGTAAGGATATAAAAATCTGGACAACATTATCAGTATATCAACCTAACTGACATATAGAACTCCCACACAAAAACAGAAGAATTCTCAGACTTTTCTTGTGAACCTGGAAAATATATAAAGATAAATCACATTCTGAGGCAGAAAACAAGTGTAAGTAAATATAAAGGCTCCTAGTCATATAAAGTGTATTCTCTAATCATATTCAAATAAAGATGAAAATCAACAGGAAGACATAAAAAATTCTGCACATATTTGGAAACTAAATAAAAACCACGGATAAAATAAAAAATTAAAGGGAAATTAGAAAGTATTTTGAAATGAATAAAAATAGACACATGACATATAAAAACTTGTAGATGTCACTAAGAAGTGCTAGGAGCTAATTTAGAGGATTAAACAACTATATTGTAAAGAAAAGAAAAGTCTCAAATCTTAAGGTGGGACCTCTGTTCCCACCTTAAGAAAATGAAAAGGTCAAATAAATGCAAAGTAGATTATAAGGAAGAAATAATAACAGAGCAAAAGTCAATGAAATATAAAACTAAAAATACAGAAAATGAAATCAAAACCAGGTTTTTTTTTTAATGCTTATTTTAAGTTCAGGGATACATGTGCAGGTTTGTTACATAGGTAAATTGATATCACGGGGGTTTGTTGTAAAGATTATTTGATTACCCAGGTATTAATTCTAGTGCCCATTGGTTATTTTTCCTGATCTTCTCCCTCCTCCACCCTCCAAAAGGGCCACAGTGTGTGTTGTTCCCCTCTATGTATCCATGTGTTCTCACCATTTAGCTCCCACTTATAAGTGAGAACATGTGGTATTTGGTTTTCAATTCCTGTGTTAGTTTGCTAAGGATAATGGCCTCCAGATCCATCCATGTCCCTGCAAAGGACATTATCTCATTCTTTATCATGGCTATATAAGAACCTGATTCTTAACACCATGTCAATATCATAAAAGACAAAAAAACCCCACATGATCATCTCAATAGATGCAGAGGAAGCATTAGAGTTTCCTTGGGCACTGCAGGACTAATTTCCTCAGAAAGGAATGGAAAGGCTGCTCTCACTGAGGGTGGGTAAGCCAATATTACTAAGAGTGGAGAGGCTAATTCCACTGGCAAAGAAGATTCATCAGATTTAGAGACTCAATATTCCCTGATTCATCAGAGTCTTCCCACATTTCCCCCTTCCAACTTAAAGGATCTCATTCTTTCCCAATCAATACTCTCACTATAAAAGTAGATATTCTTTGGCTGGAAGTTCAACTTGCATTGTTTTCAAACAGGTGAAGAATGAGATTCTGAATTTGATTTTCACCAGTCTCAGTGTTGTAGCTACCAGAGATAAAGGTCTCATTCAGGGCACACATACAAACCTTCAGTTCATTTGTGCAGCACTTGAGCTTGGAATACAAATCACTGAGCTCATTCTTTTCTTTCCCCACTTTATCCAGTGACATTAGGAGCAACCAACCAACCTTATTATATTAATTATTTTTCCAAAAATATTTAGAACTATTATATAGACAGTCACCCACCTCCGTGCTTTTTATAAGAGGTTGATTAGGATATCTAATGGGGATACTTTTTCTGTCTCTATTGCCTGGTCATTCCATGGACTGTCAGTGCCTTCATAATTACTAGAAATAAAGTTATTAACATTTATATATCTAATTAGATTAGAGAATCAATTCCAGACACCCCAGAACCATTTATCCTTAAAATTATCTTTTAGAAAAATTATTGGCATTAAAATCTGTATTAGTTTGGATTCCTAGAGAAACAGAACCATGTGAGATACATTACATATACATGAGATAGATATAAAATATGGAATTGTGGAAGCTGCAAAGTCTAAAGATCTGTAGTCAAGAACTTTGAGACCCAGAAGAGCCAGTGGTATAGTACCAGTCTTAATCCAAAGACCAGAGTTGAACTGGGTCTGAAGGCATGAAGGAGACCAATGTTTCAGCTCAAAGCCAGTTAGGCAAAGAGAGCGAATTCTCCCTTACTCAGTCTTTTTAAATTCTATTCAGGCGTCCAATGGATTTGATGAGGACCACCCAAATGGGGAGGGCAATCTTCTTTACTCAGTGTACCAATTGAAATATCAATCTCATCCAGAAACACTCTCACAGATATACCCTAATTAATATTTAACCTAATAGCTAGGCATCCTATGGTTCATTGGCATTGACATATAAAATTAACATTCACTGACTATTAGTAAAAGGTCAAAAAACAACAGATGCTGTCAAGGCTGCAGAAAAAAGGGAACGCTTATATGCTGTTCATGGAAATGTAAATTAGTTCACTGTGGAAATCAGTTTGGAGATTTCTGAAAAAACTTAAAATAGAACAACCATTCGACCCAGCAATCCCATTATTGGGTATATACCCAAAGGAAAATAAATCATTCAACCAAAAAGACACATGCACCTGTATGTTCATCACTCCACTATTTATAATAGCAAAGACATAGAATCAACCTAGGTGCCCATCAGTGGTGGATTAGATCAAGAAAATGTGGTATATGGCCACCATGGAATACTACAGAGCTATAAAAAGAGCAATATCATGTCTTTGCAGCAACATGGATGCAGCTGAAGGCCAAAATCCTAAGCAAATTATTGCAGAAACAGAAAACCAAATAAGACATGTCCTCACTTATAAGTTGGAGCTAAACATTGGGTACACAGGGGCATAAACATGGGAACAATAGACATTGCAGACTGCTAGTGCAGTGACATAGTTTGGCTGTGTCCCCACCCAAATCTCATCTTCCATTGTAGCTCCCATAATTCTGACATGTCATGGGAGGTAATTGAATCATGGGGTGTGGGTCCTTCCCATGCTGTTCTCCTGATAGTGAATAAGTCTCACAAGATCTGATGGTTTTATAAAGAGGGGTTCCTCTGCACATGCCATCTTGCCTTCTGCCATATAAGATGTGACTTTGCTCCTCCTTTGCTTTCCACCATGATTGTGAGGCCTCCCCAGCCATGTGGGACTGTGAGTCAATTAAATCTCTTTCCTTTATAAATTAACAAGTCTTGGATATGTCCTTATTAACAGCATGACAGCAGCAATACATGTGGGGAGGGGTCTCATGGGTGAAAAAACTAACCATTGGGTGTTATGCTCATTACCTAGGTCGCAGGATCCATACCTCAAACCTCAGCATCATGCAAAATACCCATGTAACAAACCTGCACATATACCCTGTTTCTAAAATAAAAGTTGAAATAAAGAAATAACATTTACAACTTGCATGAACAACCTGAAAATGAAATCTTCAAAGCAATTTTATTGTCAATTCAATAGCATCAAAAATAATAAGGAACAAATTTTAAAGAAGTATAAAATATATACTGTGAAAACTAGAAATCTGCTGGAAAAATTAAAGATCTAAATAAATGGAAAGACATATGCATTCATGGATCTGAAGACAATATTTTTAGGATGGCGATACTCTTCAAATTGATCTATAAATTTAACACAATTCTTATCAAAGTCCCAGCTGGCTTACTTCCAGAAATTAACAAGCTGAACCTAAAATTTACGTGGAATCTCAAGTGACAAACAGCCAAAAAAAATATTGGAAAAGAAGAAAAAAGTTGAAAGACTCATACTTCCCAATTTCAAAACTTACTACAAAGTTAAAGCAATCAGAACACTGTGGTACTGGCAAAAGTATAGACATAGAGATCAATAGAATAGAATGGAAAATACATTTAAAAATTGTATTAATGGTAAATTGATCCTTGAGAAGTGTGCCAACACAGTTCAATGAAGAAGGAATAGTCTTTTCAACAAATAGTTCTGAGACCACTGGATATTCACATGAAAGAAAATGAAATCAGACCCTCTGCCTCACACCATAATACACAAATTAACTCAAAATGGATCAAATACTTAAATGTAGATTTAAAACTATGAAATTCTTTGAAAAAACATAGGGGTAAATATAACTTTATATTATGCAACTGGTTTTAAAAATATGATAAAAACCCAAGCAACACAAATAATATTTATTGGCTATCATCAAAGTTTAAAACTTACACATTTTAAAGTAAAACAACAACATCAAAATGAAAATATAAACAATAGAATCAGAGAATATATTTGCAAATCATACATCTCAATGAAAATTTTATCTAGAAAAATAAAGAACCCTTACAATTCTATAATGAAGAGAAACACAATTTAAAAATAGGCAAAGGTTCTGAATAGACATTTCTCCAAAGAATATATACAAATAGCCACTAAGGATATGAAAAGATTCTCAACATCATTAATCATCATGGAAATGCACATCAAAGCCACAGTAAGATATCACTTCAAACCCTCTAGAATGCTATAAAGGGTGTATAACAACAAGTGTTGGCAAGGATGTGGAGAAATTGGCATTCTTCTACACTGCTAGTGGGAATATAAAATGATATAGGCACTTTGAAAATCAGTCTTACAGTTCCTTTCTGAATAATGTATCATATGGCCCGGCAATTCCACTCCTACATATGTATCTGAAAGCAATGAAGACATGACCACACAAAATGTGTACAGGAAGGATCATAGAAGTGTTATTCATAATAGCCAAAAGGTGAAAACTACCTAAATGTCCATCAACTGAGGAACAGATAAAGAAAATGAGGGTAAATCCATAAAATAAAATAGCACACAGCAATAAAACATAATGAAGTACAAATATATGCTACAACAGAGATAATCCTTGAAAACATTGTGAGTGAAATAAGCCAATTTCAAAAAATCTTACTTCATTCCATTCATATGAAATGTTCAAAACAGGTATATCTAAATAGACAGAAAGAAGCTTAGTGTCTGTCTAGGGCTGTCAGGGTAAATTTATAGGTGACAGCTGAAGATTGGTGATATCTACTAAAATTGGTTTTATAATTGTTGCACAAATACATGAATATATTATACTAACATCCACTGAATTGTACACTTGAAATGGTTGAATGGTATCTGAATTGTGTATCAATGACCACCCGGATATCTTCCTTGTGGCCCTGTGGGGTATGCCATGAAGGGTTTCTCTAAGACATATTGACTTCCGGTTTTTGCTCTAGCATGTCAGAAGCCTGAAAGTGGCCACACCATCCTAACAAGAAAAAAGCTGAACCAACTGAAAACTAACAACTAAAAAGCTGAACCAACTGAAAAACTAACAATCAGTAAGAAAAATGAAGTCTTAGGGCAAACTGGTCCCTCCAAAATTGAAGCAATTGATAGGCAGATGCAGAGAACCACAACATACTGGAAGAGAAATTCAGCAGCTGAAACCTCTGTGGCTACCAGTGCTGAACTATAATTAAGAAACTGTTGGAGGCATTATGTAGACAAGTCTGAGAGAGAAAAACTTGAGGGTAACCAAGTCATTGTGGAAGAGGGGCACCATTTTGTGTTTTATCTCCTGGAGTTCTACCAGGTTCATAGGTGAATATGCTAGAAAAATCCCTTTGTGCTTCCTGTAGGAGAAGGAACCATTTTGAAATACACCGGAGCATTCTGTTCATTTTAATAAAACATGCCTTCAGGAGAAACTGCTAGGGTTTTATGAAAGCCTGACTGACCTTGGGGAAGAGAAATACCCGACTCCAGCAAGTTCTTGTCTTCCACGTGGAGGAAGGGAAATAACCAATTCCAGGCCACTTTAGCCATCCTGTTCCACTTAAGGAGAGAAAAAAAAAAACTGAGAAGCATGTGTGAAGTTCACAGTCCAGAGGCACAAGCTCACTGAAAGACCGAGAACTAATTATAGGACTATAGAGAGCTTCTCTACCCTCTTAACCTTACCACCACTTACTAAAGGCCTATTTTCATGCTTGTCCTTGTGATTCTTGGATTAAAAAATAAAGGCCTATTTTCAGCAGTTCCTTTTACCCAGCACATAATGTCCAGCTCTTAAGAAAAAAATCACAAGACATACTAAAAGGAAAAAAAAACAAGTTGAAAGAACAGAGAAAGCATTCAAACCAGACACAGATATGACAGGGATGTTGGAATTAATTATAAGAGCAGGAATTTGAAACAACTATGGTTAATATGTTAAGGGCTTTAATGGATAAAGTAGATAGTATGCAAGAACAAGTGGGCAATGCAAGCAGAGAGATGGAAGTTGTAAGAAAAAACAAAAAGAAATTCTATAGATCAAAAACACTGGAAGAGGCATGAAGACTGACTTTGACAGGCTTATTACTAGATTAGACAGAACTGAGGTTAAGGATATCTAAGTAGTAACCTTCAAAATAGAAAAGTAAAGAGAAAAAAAAGCTGGAAAAAAACCCAGAACAGAATATCCAAGAATTGTGGGACAACTCCAAATGGTATCACATCCTATGTGTGATGAGAATGTTGAGAAGAAAGGAAAGAAAGAAAGGAACAAATGAAATACGTGGAACAATAATAACTATTTCCTCAAATTAATGTCATACATTAAACCACAGATTTAAGTAGCTTAGGGAACACCAAAAAAGACAAATGCCAAAAACCTACACTTATGCATATCATTTTCAAGCTACAGAAAACCAAAGATAAATGAAAAATTCTGAAAGAAGCCAGAGAAAAAATATATCAGCATGGTATGTCTTTCTTTGTCCCAGTACGATGCTAACATCAAATTTTTTTTAAAGAAAAGCAGGAATAACTATATTAATTGCAGATAGAATAGATCTCAGAGCAAGGAATGTTATCAGGAATAAAGAAGGGCATTATGTAATGATAAAGGGGTCAATTATCCACAAATACATAACAATTTTAATACGTATGCACCTAACAACAGAGCTTCAAAATACAGAGGCAAAAACTGATGTAAGTGCAAGAAGTAGACGAATTCACTATTATAGTTGGAGGTTTCAACACCTCACTATCAGAAATAGTTTTAGCAGGCAGAAAATCAGTAAGGACATCATTAAACTCAAGAATACAATCAATCAACTGTATATAATGGACATCCATAAACGACTTCATCTGACAACAGCAGAATAAACATTCTTTTCAAGCTCACAATGAACATTTACCAAGAAAGACCACATTCTGGATCATAAAGCAAACCTTAATGAATTTAAAACAATATAAATTGTACAGTGTCTTTTCTCACACCACAATGGAACTAAACTTGAAACCAATTAAAGAAGAATAGCTGGAACATTCTCAAATACTTGGAGATTACATGGCACACTTCTAAAAGTAGTAAAAGCGTATGACAAATTTCACCATCTATTCATGGTAACAGCAAAACTAAACCAATTTTTAAAAACTCTCAACAAACTAGAAATAAAAGAAATATTCAAATCCGATGAACAATGCCTAAAAAAAGTACAAGAAATGTTAGATTGTATTGTAAAGTATTGAAAATATTCTGTTTGTCATTAGTTCTAAAAAACAAAAGTGCTTACTATTAATATTTCTATTCAGCATTATACTTGGCATTCTGATCAGTGCAATCTGACAAGAAAATGTATACTTAAAATTTTCTTAAGAGAGTTTATCTCTTTTTAAAATATTTTAGAGGTGGGATATTGTTATATTGCCTAGGCTGGTCTCAAACTTCTGGCCTCAAGCCATCCTCATGCTTACCCTCCCAATAGCTGCAATTACAAGCATGAGCCACCATGCCCAGCAAGAGTATATCTTAAGTTTCCTGACCACACACGGTACACACACACACACACACACACACTCTCTCTCACAATATTGGTAACCGAAGTGATGGATGTATTAATTGACTTGATTGTGGTAATCATTTCAAAAGGCATACATATATCCTCACATTATACACCTTGAATATATACAATTTTATTTGCCAGTTATACCTCAATAAAGCTTAAATACAAAACAAAAGAATGAAACTGTATTAGAAAAGCATGAGGTTTTTTTTATTGCGGCAAGATGGCCGATAAGAAGCAGCTTCAGTCCATGGCACTCATGGAGAGGAATGAAAATGGAGCAAGTGGATTCAACACCTTCAACTGAAGCTTTCTAAATTGCTGTTTGCTATCAAATGGCGAAGTCAGCAACCTTTCTAGAAGTGGTTACCTTTCTTCTTTTGTTGAGTAATAAAAAGCAGTTTTATCACCTTTTAAATGTGCTTGGATTAAATGTTATGTAATAAAAACTTTGGTTTATAAAAAGGGAAAAAAAGAAAAGCATTAGAAAATTTTACTTTATAAAAATTTAATATTTATCATGGAAAAAGGTATATGGTCAAAATACTAAAATGAAGAAAATATTTACAACATAACTGGTTAAAAGTTTAGTTTTCTTAATCTGCAAAAATATTTTACAAATAAATGTCAAACCAAAGTTTTAAAAATAATTTAATAATTTTTGCCAACCTGCGGATTTGAAGTGATATCTCATTTTTTGGTATTGTTTTGACATCCCTAATTGCTAGTGAGGTAAATCATTTTTAAAATACAGAATTTAGCTATTTAGATTTTTCTTTTATTTCTTACTCATATATCTTTTTCCTATTTTTCTTACTTGGTTATGTAATGTAGAAACATTGATGTATAGATTTATACATGTATATTAGATACTAATACCTTTTATATTCTTCAAGTGTCTATACCTTGTGTTTTTAGTGTTTCTTTAAATAGAAATTTACTGTTTTCCTGTTTTATTTGTGGTTGACTGTGGCTTCTTAAAAAATCTTCCCTATTGATATATCTTTATTCTAAAATTTTTAAGTGTCTGTTCCATTTGTCTATTTCAGTATTTATGAGTATTCCCATATCAATATTACAATGTGTGATCATGGTTTATTTTTGCTTTGTTAGGATGAGTTTCTGCCCTTTCTCTTTTTTATCAAATTTCTCTTGCATATCTTGGCTCTATTTTTTTTATATAATTTTAGAATCAGCTTGTCTAGTTCTATGTAAAAGCTGTTGAGATTTTGCTTGAACTAATCTTGATTGTTAGCATTATAATATTGAATGGCTAAACACACAAATACGGTAAATATCTAAATTTACTGTGATCTTTTAGTTTTTTAATTCAAATTTTATAGTTTCCTACATTATGGTCTTACTCATCTTTTAAGAGATTTATTTTTTAGTTACATGAGAGTTCTCACATCTATTATAAATTGTATTTTAAAATTCTATTTTGGAATACTTACAGCTTTGGATGTTACTGGTTTTGTACATTGAATTTGTTTCTTAACTTCACTGAATTGTCTTACTAGCTTTATTGGTTTTTCTGAGATTTTCTATGGAAAAGTTGTATGTAAATAGTTCCATAATTTAAATTTGAGGTTAGTTTTGTGACTTTGTTTTTAATCCTTCTACTTCCTTCAATTTTCTTATCCCTATGTTGCTATTATTTTAGTAGAAATTGTGAAAGCAAACACTTTGTCATCTGCCTGGTTTTAAGGGGATTATCACTAATACTTCACCATTAATTATGATGTTTTTAGAGGTTGCTGGTAGACATCCTTTGTCAAGTTAATGTAGCTTCTTATATTCAATAGGACCTGGTTATTAAGAACAGGATTTCTAGAGCTAAATTATCTGGTTCAGTCATGCTCCACTATTTACTAGCCACTGGACATGAGAGGAGTTTCATAACTGCTTTGTGCCTAATACAACAGCTTTCTGGATACTTGCTTTTGTCATAGCATATGTGATACTATATATATATATGTATATATATAGTATCTATATGCTATATCTCTATATCTATATGTGCTATATACTATATATGATATCTATACATATAGATACTATATATTATAGCCTGCTAGATGTATATCTATACTATATATAGATATCTATATATAGATATTATATATAGCATGCCATAATATACTGATATATATATCAGTATTTATATCTATAAATATATCAATATAAGTTGGTGTATATACAGCATCAGTTGTAATTTTTCCTCTTTCATTTCTGATTTTATCTGAGTTGTCTCTTTTTTTTCTTAATCTAGCTAGATTTTTGTTAATTTTGTTGATCTTTTCCAGAAAACCAACTCAGTTTCATTTTTTTTTTATTTTCTTCTATTTGCCATTTTCTCTATTTCTGCTAGAATCTTTATTATTTCCTTTCTCTGCTAACTTTGGGCTTAGTTTGTTATTTTTTTCTAGTTCCTTGTGACATAGTGTTAGATATAAGTTATTGTATTAATTGATTTTCTGAGACTAAGCCAATCTTGCATTCCCAGGATATTTTGCAATTTGTCATGGTGTATAATCCTTGTTATATGTTGCTGGAATTAGTTTGCTAGTATTCTGTTGAAGAGTTTTGCCCCTACATTCATAAGACATGTTGGTAGCTAGTTTTCTTTTGTTGCGATGTCTTTGGTTTTTGTACCAGGATAATATTGGTCTTATAGAATGAGATGGGAAGTGTTTCCTTAGTTTTTATTTTGGAAGCATTTGTGCATCATTGGTATTATTTTTTATGTTTGGTAGAATTCATTCTCTTTACCTGTCACATGGCTAGTCAGATTTTCTATTTCTCCTTGAGTCAACTATAGTAGTTTATGTTTTTCTAGAAATTTGTCTGTTTCATCTAAATTAATTTGTGGGCATACAGTTGTTTACAGTATTCCTTTATAACTCTTTTTATTTCTGTAAGGTCAGTAGTAATGTCCCCTTTTTCAAATCTCATTTTGTATGTTTTAGTATTTATTTCTTCTTTTTTTGTCCATTTAGCTAAATTTTGTTGACCTTTCAGAGAGCTTTCAGTTCATTGCTTCTCTTTATTGCTTTTCTGTCTCTATTTCATTAATTTTCACGCTACTTTTTATATTCTGCTAGCTTTAGGTTTAGTGTACCCTTCTTTAGTGTACCACCTGAGACCAGTTTTTAATGTTTTGTTTCTACCTTTTAATTCCCAAGCCTGCAGGTAGTATAAATTCAGCCCCCAAATATGCATAAAGCTCACATCACTGAGTATCAGTTCATAGACTTGCTCCTCAGCTTATCATTCTTTCTTCATTTCTTGGCCCTGAGTAATTTTCTTTCTATCTTGCAAACTTACTTATGTCATTTTTTTTTTTTTTTGAGACAGAGTCTCGCTCTGCCGCCCAGGCTGGAGTGCAGTGGCCGGATCTCAGCTCACTGCAAGCTCCGCCTCCCGGGTTCATTCTCCTGCCTCAGCCTCCTGAGTAGCTGGGACTACAGGCGCCCGCCACCGCGCCCGGCTAGTTTTTTGTATTTTTTAGTAGAGACGGGGTTTCACCGTGTTAGCCAGGATGGTCTCGATCTCCTGACCTCGTGATCCGCCCGTCTCGGCCTCCCAAAGTGCTGGGATTACAGGCTTGAGCCACCGCGCCCGGCCATGTCATTTTTTTTAAAGCTATAATTTCTAAGTAGTGTAGCAAAAAGGTCATTAGTTCAGATCAATAGGCCCATTCACATCACATGTAATTTCAGGTTAGTGGAGAGTTAGAGTCCAAAACTTATTCCCACCTCCATTAGATAATCCTTAAGGAAGAGAGAAAAGCCAACTTCTTGTAGGCAAGAGAGCATTTTGCTTATGTCTTCAGTATTTGAAGCATCGAATCTGACTTTAGATAAAGTCTCCATAGTAGAGGATGTTTAATAGTAAATGAATATAAAATAAAAATATGGAACTACTATTTCACTGTAACCAAAGTTTTTGAGTATACCTTCAAGTCAGCTGGATATAATTTGCCCCTTAAAATAAAAACACTTTTTTAATAGGAGCATTAACTTAGATAGCAGTAAATAATTATAATAAATTATTTTAGCAATCTCATTATGAATAAAGAAAAGCTACCTGAGGAAACCGTTTCTCTATCTTACCATTGTTTTTCCTCAAATTGTTTGTAAATTACTGAGTTTGTTTTCTTGAAAGATTGGTATGAACTAGAATTTGGTAAAGTGAAATCTTAATTTTATCTCTCAAACTTTTAAAATCTTAAAATATCACTTCTTACTGTATATCTCATTTCTTTGTCTATGAAATATGATTAATGACACTAATCTGGAGACAATTTATAACAAAGATGTAAGAGAGCAGAATCTGAAATGTAATGTTTGCCCCTTATCAAGGAAACCACAAATAATAAAAGGCTGCATTATTCAGATGTTGAGTATCTCCAGTGCTTAGTGCTATTCACTGAGCGTATGCTGCAGAAAGTAAAATACTTCACTTTATGAAGTCACTCTTTTTTTAAAAAATTAATATTTTGGAGAGAGAGAGACCAACTAGATCAGGTGTCTCAAAGTCATCTTCATTCTCACCCCCCATATTTATAAATGGTTTGCTCTGTGCCCTTCTTAATTATATTTTTGGATTCCTATATGTTTTTAATCTCACTGAAATAATGAACATGTTTTCAAATGCTAAATGCTAAGTAAAGCCTACTTGTTGCCCTTGGAAAAGTGCTATTGTCGTATTTCGCGGCCCTATATTTTAGCTCCCATCATTTTTTCAGGTGTAGCCTGGGGTAACAGCAGAGCTGATAAAAATAAACCTGAGCAAAGAAAGAGGTGATTCCAATCCATTTGATATTTATTACTAACAGTCATTGTTCAGAAAATACATGCAAAATAAACCCGATCATGAAACAAAGAAATACACTTAATTTTATTAATTAAGTAAAGAGGAAAACTGAATCTGCTCACCTCCAAACAAGATAAACCCTCCAGATGTATTTATTTTTTTCCCCACAGGATCTTGTAAAGAACTCTTGACATGGCCTTTCCTTTTGACTTCCAGATGCAAGAAGAGCCAAATTGTTTCCAATTTAAAACTCAAAGTTTGATCCTTTCCAATTTACAACTCCAGCCTCATTTTCTATATACCTAACTGAACCCAGAACCTTCCTATCACACCAGTAGCTTGCTTAAAAATCTTTGCAACAATTAAGGAATGATTGCAATACCTAACATAAGGTAAGTCCATGTGATGACTGAGCCTGTGTTTTACCAAGGGTGCTATGGTAAATATTTGTTCAACAAGTAAATATTCAAATATTCATTCACTAAATATTTGTTCAACATGTAAAATAACAAAAATAGAAATTTGTGAGACACATGAATGGTCCATCAAAGTCATGAAGGCTGCCAATTCAAGTCATTATGAAGGTTTTTAAGACGAGAAATACTCAAAAGGAAAGAACTTAGCTATCATCCGTGCATTGTTCACATCACAGGAAAAATGGGTCATGAGTTCATTTCTATGCATTTAACATTAAAATTGATTCAAGCTATTCTTTTTGTTTTGTTTTATTTTTGCAAAAGCAGGCACAAACGAGTGCATACTTTCCCACTGCAGTCACCACCAGGCATCTTCTCCAGCCCCCAACTCATAATCTTGACTTTGCACAAGTTAAATATTAACTTTTGGGAAGAGGCCAGGTGAAAATCATCACCTTAGCTCAAATGTCCTCCTTCCCGTCAATGAAAGCAGTTCATACTTGCAAATCAACAAATGGGAAAATATGTCTGATTCTCTTCTTGTGTTTTGCTGGAAGAGGAACATTTGAGAAGAATTTTTGTTTTTAAGTTACGGGATAACTCATTGGAATTCTCTACCATTTAAAATAAAAACTACATCAATAATAAGAGTGACAAAACTTCATTGTTCAGGCCTTGCAAATTTTGACACAGAAAAAATCAGAGCTTTCCTCTTACCTCCTGTAAAAAGCAAAAAGGAACGAGAGAGATCACTAAATAATCTTAGCCATAAACCTAAGGGTTTATGATTTGTGATCTTCCAAATCAGTAGTCTTCAAAGCTGATTTAGCAGAGAACTCCATTGTATACCATAGTGAGGTTACATTCTTGACAAAATTGCAGTCATGTCAAAATATGCAAAGCATGCCCTTGTATTGAGTGCTTTCTCTATGATAAGTGTTGAGGATACAAAAATGAACATAGCACTGTCCCTGCGTCAAGGTGGTAATATTATATGGGAAGACAGACAAGCATATAGGCCCTGATGAGGAGGGTGCTAAGTGCTGAACAGGGGCTGTGACCTGGTACTGTTTGGGTGTGCTAGTGGGGCACCCGACTCATTCCTGATGCATCAAGAAGGTTATATGTGGGAGTGGTTTCCAAGCTGAAGACTGGAAGACAAATAGAAACCAATGAGTTATAAAAGAAAGAAAATAAGTGGAATTAAGTTATTCAAAGCAATAATTATATTCCAAATTTTTAAGTTCTCTTGTTATGTTTTTCTCTGTCCTATTTTTTTCACATTTTCCTTATATGTGTCCATGAATGAACCTAAAATGCTGGCATTTAACTTATACAAAGAGATGAGTCCCTCTTGTGCCATAGGCATCCCTGATTATGTATACTGACACTGAGTCTCCAGTGCATGTGAGAGATTTCAGGATTGTTCTAAAATTCATCATAAAAAAGCAATGTTTCAGACAAACACTGTGGCTTGTAATGGAGTTCCAAAGAAACTCTGCCCAAATCCGTGGAAACAGAGAGAAAGACAAGTAAATCAAAAGCAACACATTGTGCAACACCTTCAAAAAAGAAATTTAACCCAAGTTGCACAGCAGAACCAGTGGCATTTGGTATCATACATCTGGTATATAGACATTAATGGAAAGATAAGTAACACTTAATAGTACCTAGTATTGAAATTTGGCTGGCAATATGGGCAAATGAAAATGTACAAAGTGTAAAGTAAGTCTGTTAACTTTGAGGAAAAGGAAAGTTATTTTCTAAACCAGAACAAAATCACTTCAGGATATCAAAGAGTTAACAAAATACAATTTTGCTGCTTAAAAGTGAATAAACTTTAATATTTAGTCATTAATACAGTATAATTTTATATAGAATTCTATACATTTTATTAAAATTCTATACAAAATGGAATCTGCATTAGTGGTGGGTAATTTTATTAGTGAATCTTTATTTTTATTAGTGAATATACATTTTTAAGCTAAAATGTATGTGCATATATTCCTGGAAATATTTTTTCATCACTTATGAGACATGCATAACCTTAATCAGGAATGTACTTAAAGGCAAAGACTTCATGAGGAAAACACTAAAAGCAATTGCAACAAAAGCTGAAATTGACAAATATAATCTAATTAAACTAAAGAGCTTCTGCACAGCAAAAGAAACCATCATCAGAGTGAACAGGCAACCTACAGAATAGGAGAATATTTTGGCAGTCTACTATTTGACAAAGATCTAATATCCAGAATCTACAAGGAATTTAAACAAATTTACAAGAAAAAAACAAACCCATCGAAAAGTGGGCAAAGGATATGAATAGACACTTCTCAAAAGACGATATTTATGTGGCCAACAAACATATGAATAAAAGCTCATCATCACTGATCATTAGAGAAATGCAAACCAAAACCACAAGGAGATACCACCTCACACCAATCAGAATGACAATTATTAAAAAGTCAAGAAACCACAGATGTTGGCGAGGCTGTGGAGAAAGAGGAACGCTTTACCCTGTTGGTGGGAATGTAAATTAGTTCAACTATTGTGGAAGACAGTTTGGTGATTCCTCAAAGATCTAGAACCAGAACTGCCATTTGACCCAGCAATCCCACTACTGGGCATATACCCAAAGGAATATAAGTCATCTACTATAAAGACATGCACACATATGTTTACTGCAGCACTATTTACAATAGCAAAGACATGGAACCAACCCAAATGTCCATCAATGATAGACTAGAGGAAGAAAATGTGGTACATATACAGCATGGAATACTATGCAGCTATAAAAAGAAATGAGATCATGTCCTTTGCAGGGACATGGATGAAGCTGGAAACCATCATTCTCAGCAAACTAACACGGGAAGAGAAAACCGAACACTGCACATTATCACTCATAAGTAGGAGTTGAACAATGAGAACACATGGACACAAGGAGGGGAACATCACACACCGGGCCAGTCGGTGGGTGGGTGAAGGGAGGGAGAGCATTAGGACAAATAGCTAACTGATGCGGGGCTTACAACCTAGATGACGAGTTGATAGGTGCAGCAGACCACCATGGCACATGTATACCTATGTAACTAATCTCCAGATTTTGCACTTGTATCCCAGAACTTAAAGTAAAAAAATTTTTAAAAAGAATATACTTAAGAGATACAAAGTCCAACAGATAGTACAGCGTTGCTGGCTATGCTTTCCTTGCAGAGTAACAAGTCACAGCAGGATGGTCTGCAGTTAATATTAAATTTTTTTGAAACAGCTAATAGTTAAGGTACAAGAAATGATCTTTTTACAGCACTGGCTTACTGCAATTCTCTCTTTTAGGTGGTTAAAAGAAAAGGTAGATCATTTGAAAGAGGACTAAAGTAAATGAAAACGTACTTTAAAAAGAAAGAAAAGGAAATATTAAAATAATTTAAATATGTGAATGCCTGCATATTTGGCAAATTTCCCTTCAAATCAAACCATCCTTCTATTCCTTCATTATTAACACAGAAAAGAAAAGGAATGACTCTCCTTTTGACTGGAGCTGCAATCTGCCTATCTGCTGATTAGACAACCTGCTTCTTCCTAATTTATCGCTTCAATGTTACCGTTAGTATAAATGACTGGGCTGCAAAACACTGAAACACAATTATAAATGGTACTGACCAGCTTACAGAAGTCCCAGTGCAAGCAAAGAACTGGCCTTCCATTAATCACCATTTGCTTTGATAGCGCAACATTCATTTCATTTATCACTTGATCTCTTTCTATTATTTCTTCCATGAAAGGGTGTTTAATCAGCATTATTTATTTCACATTGTATTTTCCTGAAAGCTTTTAAAAAGCTCCTAATGAGGGCACAATTACTGTGCTCACTTAATGAAACACCCAGCCCCAAAAGACAGAGGTTCATATTCTGGTTGCCTTAAAAGAAGTGAATTGTTAGGAGAGAGTCTAAAGAAAGATTAATTTTTACTGTTATATGGCTTCTTGTTACGTGTGTGTGTGTAGTAACCAAAATGATACTCATTAAAATGAATAGAATGTAGTTAATTGACTTAATTAGTAAACAATGAAGGGTTAAAGACTCTATGGTCCAATAATTAGTATGGCAAATGAAGAGTCAGAATTGTAAATTCATAAGAATTAAGGGATGAATTCATGAGAATTGTGAGGTCTTATCAGTGAATCCATTGCAGACGATTTTAGGTTATCCGTGCTTCTAAGTTATCTGCTGCTAGAAGAGACACATGCCATTGTTGTCTGTTTCTCTTAATGGCCAGCCGCTCATTCACTTTTTATTTCCTCTATTAACCAGAAACAGTAATAATCCTCATGTTTTACGAGATAGATATGAGATTCTTAAGTAAAATGATGATTTTTGCAAATCTCTCAATGCTGTCTGTGATGTATTTATGCTAATAGGGTATGATCCTCCTTTTACAAAGAAGCTTATTTGCCATAAGGCTTTATTTTGCTTGCTCAGGCAGTATTGGCAAGGTAAACACTGATGGAAAACAAACAGGTAGAATTAGAAGATGATGCAGAAAAATTAGATTCCATTTTGTTTTTTGTTTTTTTTAGATGGAGTCTCACTCTCTTGCCCAGCCTGGAGTGCAGTAGCGGGTCTTGGCTCACTACAACCTCCGCCTGCCAGGTTCAAGTAATTCTCCTGCCTCAGCCTCTTGAGTAGCTGGGACTACAGGCATACACCATGATGCCCTGCCTATTTTTGCATTTTTTTAAGTAGAAACAGAGTTTCACCATGTTGGCCAGGCTACTCTCGAACTCCTGACCTCAAGTGATCCACCCACCTCAGCCTCCCAAAGGGCTGGGATTACAGGTGTGAGCCACTGTGCCTGGCCCAAAAAACTGGATTCTGATCCATGTCCTGCCACCCAGAAGTTGAGATTTACAAACATATAACTTCTAAATCTCTGTGGAATAGGGATGTTAGACTAGACGAGTGTTTTGTATTTGTACATTCTGTAACTTTTAAATCAGCTTTTATTGTATCTATATACACATACAAAACAAGACGTACAGATATGCCAGACAGTTTTCTGAGAACTTTAGATATATTAACTCATTTGATCTTCACATCAACATTGTGATATTGGAACCATCATTATCCCCATTATACAGATGCAAAAATGGAGGCAGAGAGAAGTGGAATAGTTTAACCAAGATTACAATCAGTAAGTGGTACAGCCTCAATTTCAACCCAGACAGGCCGGTTCCAGGATTCATATGGTTATTGACTATATTGTACCGCAATTTAACTTTCTTTGATACCAGTGCTCATCCATACATTTTTTTTCTCTTTTATTTTAATAACATTGCTTTGAAGGAAGACTTATGTTTCAACCATAAATGGAAAAACATTATCACCACACACAGGTTACTATAAATATTATTTAAAAAATTAAATAAGGGCCAAACATGGTGACTCGCCCCTATAATCCCAGCATTTTGGGAGGTCAAGGCAGGAGGATTGCTTGTCCAAGAGTTTGAGACCAGCCTGGGTAACAAAGCAAGACCCCATGGCTACCAAAAATGAAAAATTAGCTGGTCATGGTCATGTGCCTACAGTCCCAGCTACTTGGGAGGCTGAGGTGGGACGGTTGCTCATATCCTGGAGTTAAAGATTTGCAGTGAGGTAAGATCATGCCACTGCATTCCAGCTTGGGTGACACAGTGAGACCCTGTCTCAAACAATAATAATAATAAGGTTATTTTAAAATAAACAAAGAAGTAATAATAAATCTATTTCTAATTATAGCAGAAGAGATTTACCCCAGATTTCAGAGTGATGTTTTTGCACATCTGGAAGACAATCTCAGTGTTCCAACCTCCAGTTCAAGGTTCTATTCACCATCCCTATTCTTTCTTACACCACTAGCAGTTCAACTATCTTCTTATTCCCCAGGAGGCCTCTATTTACTGGAAATTCCACCTCCCCTACTCTTAGTTGCATTACCCATTTTTCCTTCTCTGAAAGCTTTCTTGCTCATTTTCTACTCCACATGTCTTCCCAAGCATTCTTTTCTTCTACTGCCGGTGGGATTGCTCCATGCTGAGGCTGAGTTCTCCATCTGGACATCTTGGGTGTCAAGGGAGGATTGAGGAGTCAGTGTGATCATCTGAGTCCACCTTTCCCTTGGGCACTTTGCCCATCAGTCTGCTTCTCTAGACATGTGTCACACACACACTCTTCCCCACCCACACAGCTGACAAGCGCCACAGTCCGGTCTTGGGACTCAAACACCTCCGCCTCAGCTATAGACAGATTTCCTGGCTTCGGTTCCTTCTTCCTCTGGCTCACCTTCTCTTTCCTCTCCTCCTTTCTAGTCTTTGAGTCATGCATGGTAATTATGCAATGATGGGAAAATATAAACACCAAGATCAAGATGTTTGATCCTGCGCCACCTAAAATTACCTCACCAACTACAGGCAGCACACACCCTCCACTTTTAGAAGTGCTGCAATATTTTGCGTATATGGCTCTTTTCAGTTTTAAAATAACAAGGCCTAAAATGGGCCAAGTCAGCCACCTACTCATCAATCTTCTCTGAATAATCACATTAAGACTTCCTTGCAATTGGAACCAGTTGGACGATTACTTTGTGGCCTGAGTCTAACTGACAGTGTTGAACCCACTGCAGTTCTTGAGCTTTCTATGGGATCCTTTTCAATTGTGATCACGCTGTCTCCCACAGTGTGACTGTGAACTTCTGTGGCAACACTTACATGGAATGAGGGCATTTGTGTGTTTGCAGGAAAGGAAGGGAACTTATGGAAAGGAGTCTGTGTCCACTGGAATAGGCCAGTGGCCTAATTAAATGGTGCCAGGGCAATTTGGGAAAGTTAATTTCACAGAAATACAAATTTAATATGCAAGCTGTACTTAAAGGGAGTGACATGTGCCATTGGAAAGAGTTCTTGATGAGAGAGGAGCGCCACCTCGAGCAATTATACAGTAAGAAACATGAGGCTTAAGGACTGAAAAACTGTGCCTGAAAAACTGAAGGATTGATGAATGTGTTTTGGGAAACTTTTTCATGGATTTTGAGTTTAGAATAAAAGAATCCAGAGACTTATGTGTAAATATAGAAATCATTGTCTTTCATCATACAGTGTAATGAGAAATGAGGTGACTAAGAGCTGCCTGGGTATTTTTAATATATTTTATGTAATATATTACATACATAATATAATATTACACATAATATATTATATATATAATCATGGGTACTTTAAGTGATACTCTTGGATGCCTTTGATTTGAAAAAGAAATTTGTGAGTTAAACCCAGAGATTGAGTACCACGAACTTTTAGAAACTGGTGTACACACAGCGAAGGCATTAGCTATGAGAACAGACAGCAAAGGTACAGTGTTTCATATAACTGCTAAAGTGGGCCAACTTAAAATCCAATATAAGAAGTGAAAGGAAAAAAAAAGTACATTTCTCAATAAGTTCTCTCATATTTATAGCTTCAACCATATTCACACTATGATGGGACATTAGAGCTGAATTTTTCAGTGACTTGATTATTTGGACAACTACTCTACTGGGTCTTTGTCCAGTTGTATTTTCATTTGGTTTTACTACTGTGTGCCAGACTGAGTTAAAGAGGTGGTTCATATTGCCAAAAAAGTCTTTTTAAATATCACGTCCTTTAGGAAGTGTACATTGATTTCATTCTGAAATCTACTCTCCTAATTCCAAAATGTCATGTGAAAGATCAAATAAAACTGTTCCAATGTTGTGCTTTCACTCAACACCAAGAGGAGCCTACCACGATGGATGAACGTATGCCTTAGCATGGTTAGACAGAGAGTGGGCCTCCTGAGTCTACTTTGGCTCCCAGCTAGTACAGAAAGAATCCACATGTTCATCTAGTCACCCTGTGGAGTAGGGGAAAGTGAGAAGTGAGATTCTGGAACTTCATGAAGGCAGCTCGGGCAAGGGTAACCTCTGCAGGAATTGTGGAGTGCACAATTCCTAAGCCAGAGGATAGAAAGAGAATTTGGATGAGAATTCGAGTTGACTTCAGGGCCAGCAAGAGCCCAGCTAGAACTGAATAAAAGGAGAGCTGTAGACTCTGACCATGCCAAGAGAAAATATAAACTTTAGACTATCAGCTGCAAACTTCAGTCAAGACTTCAGTAGTTGATGCTAGCAGAGCAGTCACCACAAGAAAACTAAGAGATAACAGAGGAGTCAGGAAGAGGTGAACAATAACAGCATAAGGTAACAGTGCTTAGATCCCAGGCTCCTCTCCAGGCCAGTGTGAAGTCATGTGTATAATGCAATTGACCAGATGCCATCTTGGAGAAGAGGACGATGGAGAGAAACAACTGAAAAATTGAACATTTCCCCAAACATACTAAGTTGCCTGAATAAAATGACTTAAACTAGAAGAGATGAAGATAGAGAATTGGCAAGCTCAATGCTCTCTTTCCAGTGCTAGTAGGGTGATACTTACAAGGAAGATTAATAGATCAGTAATAGAAAATAAGTAAACTGTATATTTCTTTGAATATATGATTAGTAGTGTGTAATTTTGTTTTGTTTTGTTTTGTTTTTTTTGATACAGAGTTTCGCTCTATCACCCATGCTGGAGTGCAGTGGTGTGATCTTGGCTCACTGCAACCTCCACCTCCTGGGTTCAAGCGATTCTCCTGCCTCAGCCTCTCCAGTAGCTGGGATCACAGGCAGCTGCCACCACACCCTGCTAATTTTTGTATTTTTAGTAGAGATGTGATTTCACCATGTTGGCCAGGCTGGTATCAGATGATCCACCCGCCTAGGCCTCCCAAAGTGCTGGGATTACAGGCATGAGCCCCAGTGCCTGGCCAGTAGTGTGTAAATTTGTCTCATTTTTCCTTTCTCTCTTCTCTTCCTTTCTTCCTTGACTTCTCTTCTTCTATTTTTGGCCTGTCCTTTACTAAATAATGCCTTCCTCTTAGGTGTTTGCCACTTTATTAGATGCTTGGAATGAAAAGGCAAAAATGGCAGGTCCTTCCTGTCATTCCAGGTCCTTCCTAGTGTAGAAAAACATGTAAATACTAATTACGTTATAGTTTGATGAGTGTGGAACATAGGTGTGGGCAAGATGTTTTAGGTGACATGACTGAAGGAACTGATTTCCTCCACACAGAGTATAACTTGGAGTTTGAGTATGATTCTGTCGGGCTAATAACAGAATTTGCAGACAATATGACTATCTGTGTAGAAGATCCTGAAGAATCTACAAAAAAATTTTTGGGACTAAAGAAATGAGGTTTAAAAGGTTATGGGATACCAAGAGAATATACAAACATCAATTGTATACCTATATACCAGAAATGAATATTTGGAATTTATAGTTTTAAAAACAATGCCCTTTATAATAAAACCAGAACAATGATCTATCTAACAAAACATGTGCAGAATCTGTATGCTGAAAACTATGGGACACTAATGAAAGAAATCAAAGACGTATACAAATGGAGAGATATACCATGTTCATGACCTGGAAACAATATTGTTAAGCTGTTGATTTCCCCCAATTTGATCTACTGATTCAACCCAATGGTAATCAAAATCCCAGCAAACCTTTTTAGAAAATAATAATAAGCCGATTCTAAAATTTACATGAAAAGGCAAAGGAACTAGAATGCCAAAATAATTTTTGAAAGAAGAACAAAGCCAAAATAATTATTGAAAGAATAAAGTCAGAAGACTCACACTACCTGAAGGCAGAACCTGAACTTGTGGCCTGATTTTAAGACTTACTATAAAGTGCAGTAATCAAAACAGTGTAGCTTTGGAAAAATGATAAACGTGTTAATTTATGAAATAAAATAGCCCAGAATTAAACCCACACAGAATAATCAACTGACTTTTTACAAAGGTGCAAAGGCAATTTAATAGAGAAAGGGTAGTTCTTAAAACATCTAGTGCTAGAACAACAATATCCATAAGTAGAAAAATAAGTTGACAGAAATCTCACAGGGTATTCAAAAATTAACTCAAAATTGATCATAGACCTAAATATAAAGCATAAAACAATAAAACTCCTAGGTGGGATAAAAATCTGGATGACAATGACTTTAGTCATGAATTTTAGATACTACTCAACAATCACAAACAATCGAAAAAGTAGGTAAATTGGACTGTATCAAAACTGAAAGTATTGTTCTGTGAAAGATACTGTTAAGAGAATGAAAAGACAAACCACAGACAGAGAAATATTGCAAATCGTATAACTTTCAATGGATGTACTCAGAATATATAATGAACCACTAGAATTCAACAATAAGTAAACAATCAATAAATAATGAGCAAAATATCCAGAGATTTCACCAAGCAAGACATTGAGATGGCAAAAAACCATATGCTAAACTTTTTTTTAGAAAAGGAAACTGACAGTAACAAATACTGGTGAGAATGCAGAGCAATAAAAATGCTCATTCGTTGCTGTTGGAATGCCAAATAGTACAGCCACTTTGGACAATATTTTGGCAATTTCTTATTAGGTTAAACATACATTTACGATATGACCCAGTGATCCTAGGTTTAGTATTCACCTAAGTGAAATGAAAACTCATGTTTATACAAAAACCTGTAGATAAAATTTTATATCAGCATTTTTCATAATTGCAAAAAAGCTGGAAACAGTCAATATGCCGCTTAACAAGTGAATGGATAAACAAACTGTGGTGTATCTATAGAATGGAGTACTCCTCAGCAATAAAAAGGAACAAACTTCTGATTCATGCCACAAAATGGATGACTCTCAAGCACATTTTTGTAAGTAAAATAAGCCAGACTGCAAAGGCAATAGATTGCATAATTTCGTTTATATGACATTCCGGAAAAGGCAAAACTGTAGGGTCAAAAAATGGTTATAACAGCTTCATCTTATGTTGATATATTAACCTGCCCCATCTACGCTCTTTTCCTAGAGAATTTGAATCATGCTATAGGACCAGATCTCAAGGTTTAGTATGAAGGGGCTTTGATCTGCTCTGACATGGTCTCTTAATGACACGCTAGCCTACTAGGATGATCATGGCTGATATATAGCCCTGAGGCACCTACTCCTTAACTAGCCTCACTCAACTTTATAACTTAACCTCCTATTTAGGGAAGACAAAGAAAAACAAGTTTTATAATGTATGTTTTTTCTTATAAAGGCCAGCATCTGGCCTTTTCAGTATTATCATAATCATTTTCCTTATTTTGTAGTCAAAAACATTCTTCATAGGCATCGTACAAGCAATAGACCTGTAAAGCTCTCAGATGGTAGGAAAAATATCAAAGAAAAGACCCAGTGCAAATTAATAAAGCATAAAACACTTGCACCATAAAAAACCAGAAAAGTATCATTAGTGTTGCAAATTATTGGAAGAGTAATTATCCCCAAGATGTTCCGGTTCCTGCTACATGTTGCTTGCAAATAACTGAAATAATGTGATAAGGAGATAAAACTGTCAGCCCTCAAATGCTTTGGGAATAAAGGCTGGAACATGAGACAAACCTACCTGTATGAACAAGTTCAATGACAATGTGATGAAAATTGGAGATTGTGATGTTGTTTGTGAATATGTCATCTAAGCCATTGTGGATGTTTTGGGTGTGCGCGTGGTTTAAGCATTTGAATATATGGCATCAGCAACCTTGAATTACTTTATTAAAAGAAAAAAAAGTAAAATGTCCCTTTCAGATATTGCCATTTGCTACTTCTTTCAAGCAAAAAAGACTCAACAACTGTATATATGGTTGAGAAACTTATTTATTGGAGTGATGCTCTCATTGTAGTAATGCCATTTGAATATAGAGGTTTTTCACCAGTTTTAGGGATATTGAAACATATTGAGACCATCCTTGGTTTTTCCGTTTCCTAATTGTTGTTAGGGAAACACTCCCTCTGACTTGTGCTCAAATGCAAGTCAAGTGTTCATTCATTTCTATTGACCAGGTCATCAGGGCAACCCCTGCATCTTCCACTTTAAAGATAGTCATGACAGTAAACCATGCTCTGTGGTACAAGTGCCACCCAAACTGCTCACACAATAGCTTGGAACAGGAAGAGCTGAGCCTTCTGGGCTGACAGGGTGGTGTGTAATACAATGGAACTTAGGACAGAATCTCATTTAAATTTAATTGTATTGCAAGATCCTTTGGGATTTAAGAAACCCTAAGTTTGGAGGACAATCACATCTTTAACCTGATTTACCCATTTCCTAATGGTAACGTAGGGAAATGCTGCCTCTAACTTCTGCTCTAACGCAAGTCAAGTGTTCACTAATTTTGATTGATCTAAAAGGATCCATAATATGATCAGTAAATTCAACCTTCTTTTCCTAACGATATGTGTACATAGATCAAGTATTTCCAAAATATGTCGCTTTACTTGGATGACAAGTACTTTTGCCTTCCACATGTTTAGTTGGTACTAGAATTGGGCAAGTTCTAATAAAACTTCAGAGAACTAAGTTGCATTATGTGACTTCAGTAGTAGTGACTTGAATACTATCATCTTATAAATTAAGATGATTTATTCTATTTTTAAGCCTATCATCCTCACTGGCTTCTTCTTTTAGAAATATACTAAATAGAAATAATTAGTATTTACATTGTCTTATGTCTTACATTCAACACTTACACATATATTTTCTCCTTAAATTCTCTAGATATCGCTGAGACGTTTGATTGTATTTTTGTCATAGATGAGGAAACCAAGGCTTCTAGAAATAATTTGCCTAAGATTATATTGTAAATAACAGTAGGGCTGCGATTCAAACCCAGGTCATCTGACTTCAGAGACTAAATCCTTTCTAGTATGCTAAGTAGTGATATTGTCTACAGTTTGTTCCGTGTAAGGAGAGAGGCGATGTCAGCTCTAAGCCATTTTATGCCCTAAATCATCTTAGAAGCAGTCATCTAAATGGTAAATGAAGACCCATTTGTTGATGTTAGAATACAACAAGATGATCTGTTTGAAATAAAGATGGTGAATTCCAGTTTGGACATGTGGACTATTTAAGAGCAGATATTCAGTAGACATTGGAGGTAGGTCTAGAGAACGAGAAAGAAAAGTGGGCTGTGATATGGATCTTGAAAACTCTGGGTGTAGATGGTAATTAAAACTACTGGAGTGGAAGAGTCTTCTCTCAGCGAGGATATAGCTGTAACTTGAATGATGACATGATGGTGTTCAAAAAAAAAGTCAGTCCTACTTATATTTAGCTTGGAGCTTCATAACTACTATCATATCACAGAAAAAAAGAAAGGAATGGCATATTCTTGAAGTACTACCCAGTGAGCAACAAAAATTTTTTGTTGTAGTTTGCTACACGTTACATAGTGATAAAACATGACATTTAGACTTAAGCACTTTAAATAGTCCCTTGGGCTATATTCAGGGCACAGAACAGCTGTATGAGTAATTAAATAAACCTAATTTAAATAAATTAGATTTGCCAGAAAATCACTCAAAGCTTGCATTCATAAAAGTATTTTATGTAAAAAGTTGTTAATGCTATTTCTTCAAGCTACATACCTTGAAACATGGTGGGCTCTGGGACAAGGAATAGATCTTAAAGTAGCAAAAATGAAAAGATTTTTTCTCCTGATTTCATCTTGAAGGTGTAATCTTACTGATATCTTACGAGATGAATTACAAGAGAAAATTTTCAACATAATTGTCATTGAAGCATCAAGCAAAATGATAAAATAGAATAAAAATATGCTTCTTTTAGTTTCTTTCACTGCATACATTTTACATACTACACATGCAGCTTAGAAATGACATTACTCTTATTTTCAACAAAAGCTACCTCCTGAATATACTTTTATATCAGAATTTATATGAGAACTTATATTCTAGAAATCGGTCAGTTGTTACCTTTGTTTCTGGGCTTGAAAATGGGGATGTTGATTTAGCAATGCTAAGAATTTTTGGAATAAAAATGAGCATATAACTACTTTTAATGTTCCTGACTGCAGGGCTGTTAGAATGCAATCATCAAAGGCTAGGAAATTGTTTTCATCAAAAAGCTATAAGGAATATTTCTGGGAACCAAGGTGAATTAAGGTTTGACCTTTTAAAATATTGTCTTTGTTGACACCCTCTCTCACAGATGCTTGTTTTCAGGTTTCAGGAATGAAGTGCATTGATCCTGTTCCTAGAGATCAGTCATAGGGGTAAACAGAAGGCTCTATGATTTACGACTGACCTGCTGATAATTCCGAGGAGATGTCCACCATGCTCAGATTGAGAACCGTTTGAGGAACCAGGAATTCAGACTTTGCAAGGGAAACTGCCCAACTCAGTCCCCATTTCAGGAATGAAAGCAACTGCAATTTGAAATTGATTAGAGTCCAATATAAAGAAATCGAATACCTAGCCAATCTGTAATAAACAGATTTTTTTTCTGACCTTATGTATGACTAATCTCGGCATTTTGTCCCATTTCTTTTAAAAATGGGCTTAGTGCAAGTGTTTAAAAATGCACTTGAATCTGAAGATGGAGAGGTACACTCTGGCTGTTTCACTTAATCCTATTCTAGAACCAGTAGTCGGGGGAAAACTTAAGCCACCAAAGAGCTTCAAGAAAAATGTTTCAAAACAACTGAATGAATGGTCAGTCATCAATTATCAATGTGATTTCACAACAACTGTACAAAAAGACAATATTGTGTGCTACGTCTTTGTTAGTCATATTAAGTGTCATGGATATAAAATAAAGCAAATTCAATAATTACATACAATATATTAATCAAATATCTTATTTCTCAATGCAAGTCATCCAAATTGAGGTTTATAAAAAAGTTCTTTATTTTAGGAAATACATATCACATTTACATACCATATGCTGGTATGTCAGAAAGCGAGATGTCTCATTTGATTTGAATAAAATAGATATATATCATATTATATATATATAATATAGATTTATATATATAATACATATAAATACATTGTGTATATAGACTCTTGCCCTGAGCACTAGATTTGTATTAAATACAAATTTTTCCAAAGGTTGGAATAACGTATTTAGTTTTTGCTTTCTGTCTTTTTTTTTTTTTTTTCTAGACAGAGTCTCACTCCGTGGCCCGGGCTGGAATGCTGTGGTGCGATCTCAGCTCACTGCAACCTCCACCTCCCGGGTTCAAGCAATTCTCCTGCCTCAGCCTCCTGAGTAGCTGCGATTACAGGCACCCACCACCATGCCTGGCTAATTTTTGTATTTTTAGTAGAAACGAAGTTTCATCATGTTGGTCAGGCTGGTCTCGAACTCCAGAGCTAGTGATCCTCCCACCTCGGCCTCCCAAAGTGCTGGGATTACAGGCATAAGCCACCACTCCCGGCCTGCTTTCTCTTTTAATCAGAGCACAAAACAAAGCACTTTTATTGCTAATTCCTTCAAATTCCTCTCAATATGAATGGAAATTTAATTTTTTTCCCTCAGAATAATTCACATATTCTTCTAATTCTCTCCTGAGTTGTAATTTGCTCACAAAATTGGAAAGCAAGGACTATCTTTCATTCACATTCCTTTGTGTTCAGAGCTAATTTTGTTTCCCCAGTATTAGTTGGGGCAAGTTCTTCTGGTAGAATGTACTTTTAGAATCAGACTGCTTATTACTGACTGTGAAAAATATAGCAATAGTGACTTCACTTTTCTAGTTTGAAGACATTCGAGCTCACACTTTATTGGACACTTTTGGCTTAGCGTTCATTCTTTAGTCTGCATGTAATGAAGCCTTATGTCTGTGATAGATTTTCCTGGGAATTGGTTCTATACCTCTTATGAATATAATACTACATCTTTTGGGAGACTTAATGACAATTCCATTGATTATCTACAAATTACTCATATGTCATGATGAATGAACCAATAAGCTTCAAAGTCAATGTTTGAAACTTTTTTAGATGGTATAATCAATGCAGCAATTACAACTATGATCATTTACATTTAAGATATGTTGTGTCAATGTTTCGATGTTGTTACATTTAGGATGTATTGTTGTTTCAATGCCTGCTATTTTCACAACCACATGTACACTGGTCAACGTTTTTAAAAATTACATCTAATTTAGAGACAAACTTTGTATTTTCCTTCCTAGAAAACAAAGCCCTTTAAGGTAATTTATTTTTCTGTTTTTGCCATAATTGCACCAAATACCAAATTATATTTAAACTAATATGCCTCATCTAGTTAATTTTGTTGATTAAGCCCTGTCAAAACAATGTTATGATGTCAGGTTCAATCCGTATATGGTTTAACGAGCTTTGCATTAGATAAAATATTAACATAGGAATTTCTGTTCCATAATAGGAAGAAGAAATACCTGGGTCAGTTTCCCCACAGATTACAAACAATCAACAATTCTGGATAAAGCTTTTAAAAATATCTTTAATTCATTGATGAGCTCACAGGAAAGTAAGAAATCCTCAGGCCATAAGGTCTATGGGGTTATTGGTGCCCTTCTCTGTAACTGGCTTTGGTCTTACGGTCCTTTGCCTGAGATAAATTGGAACTTCAATTTTCCAGGACTCCAGTGATACAGGACCTAGGAGTCAGAATCCATGGTCCACATACAGCACTATGTCTGCTAGATTTTTCTCCTTTTTTTTTTTAAAAAAATTTATGTTTTTGAGATGGAGTCTTGCTCTGTCACCCAGGCTGGAGTACAGTGGCGCAGTCTCAGCTCACTGCAACCTCTGCCTCCCAGGTTCAAGTGATTCTCCTGCCTCAGCCTCCCGAGTAGCTGGGATTACAGGTGTGGGCTAATTACACGCCTGGCTAATTTTTGTATTTTTAGTACAGACGGGACTTCACCATGTTAGCCAGACTGGTCTCAATCTCCTAACTTCATGATCCTCCCACTTCGGCCTCCCAGAGTGCTGCAGTTACAGGCATAAGCCACAATGCCCAGCCGAGTTTTCTCCTTTAAAGCTGGGACACCAAAGTGTCGTTTGTAAGAGAAAACCAGAAATAAACCTATTCCCTGCAAATCCTAAGAACCACCCAGCACACTAAGTCTACTAGGAGACTTTCCTCCTTTCAGGCTGGGAGCCCAAAGAGTCCCCTTGTAAAAGAAAAGCAGAAACAAACCTATTCTCTGCAAGAATTTTAAAAAAGAGGAAACTTATTTTAAACCGTGTGCTAAGCAGAGCTTAGGAATGTGGAGTCTAGCCCCCAAAGGTAACCATTAGGAGAGTTGACAAATGAAATTCACATGAGTTTAGATTCCAAAACATCTCAAGGAAAAATGTAATTTGAAGTGATCCTGGACAGTAAGTGTCCCCAGATGCCTAGAAAAACCAAATGCAAATTCTCTCTAGATGAATTTACCTTCGTTCCAGAAAATGCTGTTGCTTATCCAGAACACACGAGTACATTCACATGAGCTTTTTGCAACTGGTGTTGATTCTTATTGAACCAATATCTCTTTAAATTGCTTAATATTCATGCTATACCGGTTGTTAAATATTTTAAATATGAATCTGTTGAAATTGGCATCTTTTTTTTCCCCGAATTCATCAGTTTATCTAATAGGCATGTATTAAATGCCTCTAAAGTTTGTTTAATTTAGAGAAACATCCAAATAGAAAACATTTTTTCTTTTTCCTGGAAACCAAAATGATTGTGAGCAAGTATTTTAAATATTAACTGTTGAAATAGTGATATATATTTAAATAGATTTAAGCTTACGTAAGTTAGATTGTAAAATTTCATGGAATGGTTTTGCAATTTCTATCTCATGTTATTTAACTCGTATTCAGGCATCATTTTTTAATCAATTTAGTTAATTAATTTTTACTTTTAAATTTCAATACATTTAGGCATACGAATGGTTTTGGTTACATGCATGAATGGTATAGTGGTAAAGTCTGGGCTTTTAGTGTACCTGTCACCCAAATAGTGTAAATTGTACCCAATAGGTAATTTTTCCATCCTCACCCTGCTCCCACCCTTCCTCTCCTGAGTCTTCAATGTCAGTTACACAACTCTGTATAGCATCTGTTTTGATTTTATAGTGCCTATACCATAGCAGTTGTTAAATATTTTTAATTATAATCCTGATCTCACCCTAAAATAATTCTCTAAAAGAAAGTTGCAAGAAAATTGAGATTACGGTAAAAAAAGAATAGCCAAACACATATGGAAACACCCCCATAGAAGAGAACTGGTAGAAATCAGAGACAGCAAGAATAAATATGGAAGTACTTTTGATACTGTCATATCAAATTGAGACCATGAAAAAAATATTAAGCATATGTATGCAATACAAGCTTGAAAAGAAACTATAAAAAATGTCCAAGCAGAATTTAAAACGGAACCAAACAGAAATCAAAAAATATAATAATTGAAATTTTAAATTCTATGGATGATTTAACAACAGATTAAACACAGCAAAAGAGAAAAATAGAAAGTTGGAAGTTATATTTGAAGAAATTATCCAGAATTCAGTGCAGAGATACAAAGAGATGAAAAACATAAAAGAGAAGGTAAAAGATATAGAGGCTAGAGGGAAAAAAGGAAAGGTTAACAAAGATAAAGTTGTTCATTGAAAGGGCTAATAAAATTTACACAATCCTGGTAAGGTTTTTTAAGAAAAAGTAAGGCAAAGATTAACAATAACAATAACAAAAAGGAAAACATAACTATGGATTCTGCAGATTTTTTCCTCACAAATCTGTCAAATTGTAAGTCTGCAGACAGTTTAAAAGGTAATAGTTGGATATTATGGACAATTTTATGCCCCAAACATGAAAACTTACTTGGAATAAATTTATTAAAATACATAATTTTAATATAAGTAGTCTCAAGGAATTTTAAAAAGTGAGACCATCATCAAACATTTCTCCACAAAGGGAAAGTTCAGGCTCAAGTATCTCCACTTCAAGTTCTACCAAACTTCAATGAACAGTTTCCATTGTAAACAGGCTATTCCAGGGTATAGAAAAAAGTAGAATATTCATCAGTTCATTTCCTGAAGCTAGAATAACCATAACTCCAAATTTGATATTGACAATGTAAAAGACCATCCACAAATTTGGGAGGCAAAAAAATATATATGAAGAATTCTTTCAAATCATTCCACAAAATGTAAATAACCTAATATGAAAATGGACTGTATTCTGATTGCCCCACGGAGGACAGGACCCACCATCCTTCATCCAAAAGCTGTTGAGAGGCTGAGACTGATGTGCCACACATACACCAAGACACAATGAAGCAATTTATTACACATCGAAGCTTTCTGGGGAAAGCAGGATGGACACTCTGTTTAATCTGAAAATGGCTTGGGTTTTTATTGTCTTTAGGGGATGGGACTGGGGTGTGGGTTCCCACACGCAGTCCAGAATTTGTGCCATCTAGTCTTCCTGCGGCTTCCAAAGGAGGGAGTATGTGGAATACAAAACTTTATTGAGGCACATAAGATAAATTTGAATTAAGGAACACATGTTTTATATGAGACTAAAACTTGCAATGATGTCATAGCTTAGACTGTTTCCCAGCATCCCTTACAACTAGGTGTAGCGCCAGTTCCAAAATTGGCCTTGTATGTTTTTGTCATGTTTTTAAAGGTTTTTATAACTTTCTCTATATGAGCTTCACCCCCTCGTCCTCTCTGCCAAACAGATGCACCTGATTCAGCAAATGACTCTGAGACATTTCGGATAAGAAGATGCAGCAAGCTGTTGGTCTACTCACAGGGAGCGAAAAAGGAAAATAAATACCTGGATATCACACTCCATTTTTCTCCTGTTTCCAGCATTCTGCTGGTGCTCCCTGTTGATTGAAGTCAACCAGAATCCAGAGAGGAAGTGAGTCCATTTGGATAATCCACGTAGGTCAGACTTTTGGGGGCACAAATGAGTCTGCAGAAGGAACTCCTACACAATCTACTGGCGTTAACATTTTACTAGTTTGACCCATAGTGTAGAATATTACCTCCTATTTATAAATGGTTTAAATGTTCCTTTCATGTAGATTTAGAAGCACTTAAGACAGTGTTGTAATTTTTGCTTCAACACTCAAACATACTCTAGAAAACCCAAGACAAGGAAAATGTATTATACAGTCATGTGCTGCAAGATGATGCTTTGGTCAATGATGGACTGCATATATGATGGTCCCCTAAGAATATAATACCATATTTTTACTGTATCTTTTCTAGGCTTTGATAAGTGAATTTTTATCACTGTGTTACAGTTGCCTACAGTATCCAGTACAATGACATGCTATACATGGTTGAAGCCTAAGAGCAACAGGCTATACCATGCAGCCCAGATGTGTAGTAGGCTAGACCACTAGGTTTGTGTAAGTACACTCTATGATGCTCATGCAATGGCAAATTCGCCTAATGATACATTTCTCGGAACATATCCCCGTGATTAAATGATGTATGATTATATTTTACTCTTTCTGTTTTTCTTTTTTATTTCCTGATGTTTCATGGTCCTTCATTTATCATTTCCTTTTTGTTTAGAAAACTCCATTTAGCTGTTACTTTAGGGTAGTTCTCCTGCCTACAATTTCTCTTACTTTTTTTCTCGTGAAAATTATTTCTTTCTTTATTTGTTTGTTTGTTTGTTTGTTTGTTTTTTAAGACGGAGTCTCACTCTGTTGCCCAGGCTGGAGTGCAGTGGTGTGATCTTGGCTCACTACAAGCTCCGCCGCCTCCCGGGTTCACGCCATTCTCCTGCCTCAGCCTCCCGAGTAGCTGGGACTACAGGCGCCCACCACCATGCCCGGCTAATTTTTTTGCATTTTTTTAGTAGAAACGGGGTTTCACTGTGTTAGCCAGGATGGTCTCTATCTCTTGACTGCGTGATCCACCTGCCTCGGCCTCCCAAAGTGCTGGGATTACAGGTGTGAGCCACCGCGCCCGGCCGAAAATTCTTAATGTCCCCTTCATTGGTGAAGGTTGCTTTCACTGAATATCGGATTGTGGATTGATTGCTCTTTCCATCTAGCACTTTCATTTGTATCGCTTCCTTCTGGCCTTCATGGTTTCTAGTGAGAAGTCTACCATTATTCAAACTATTTTCCCCCTAGAGATCCTGTGTCATTTCACTCTTGCTGCTTTCTGCTTTCAAGATTTTTCTCTTCTTTTTATTTTCAGAACTTTGACTACAGTGTGTCTTGGTGTCTTGGTGGTTTCTTTCATTCGTTTGGGTTTATCCTGTTTGGAATCATTTACCAAATTTGAAAGGTAAGCCATTTAAGTCCTGTTCTCTTTCTTTTCTCTTTCCAAAGGCTCTGATGACAGGAATGTTTGATCTTTCTGTAGAATACCACAGATCCCTGAGGTCCTGTTCATTTTTCTTTTCAGTCTATTTTCCCTGTGATGTGCAAATTTGCTGTAATTTGTTGTTCTAACTTCAAGTTCACCAATTCTTTCCTCTGCCCGCTTCATTCTGCTCTTCAGCCATCCATTTAGTTTTTTATTTGAATTATTATATTTTTCAGTTCTAAAACTCCATTGGGTTCTTCGTTATCTCTTCAGTTTCTGTTCGTTTTTTGTCTTGTTTTTGAGACAGGGTCTCACTCTGTTGCCCAGACTGCAGTGCAGTGGCATGATTTCAGCTCACTATAGCCTCAGACTCCCAGGCTCAAGTGATCTTCTTACCTCATCCTCCAAGTAGCTGGGACCACAGGCCTGTGCCAACATGCTTGGCTAATTTTTTTTTTTTTTTTTTTTTGGAGAGATGTGGTCTGTGTTGCACAATCTGGTCTCGAACTCCTGGGTTCAAGTGATCCTTCTGCCCTAGCCTCCCAAAGTGCTGGGATTACAGGCATGAACCGCTATGCTTGGCCTCTCTTCAGTATCTTTGCTGAGCCTTCCTACTTTTCATTCTTTCCAAGCACGTTGATAATTGCACATTGCAACTTTATTTTTTGAGACTGGGTCTTGCTCTGTTGCCCAGGCTGGAATGCAGTGGTATGCTCGCCGCTTACTGTAGCCTCAACCTTCTAGGTCAAAGTGATCCTCCCACTTCATCCTACGTAGCTGGGGCTACAGGCACATGCCCAGCTAATTTTTATATTTTTTTGTAGAGATGGAGTTTCACCATGTTACCCAGACTGGTCTCGAACTCCTGGGCTCAAGTGATCTGCCCACCTCATCCTCCCAAAATGCTGGGATTACAAGCATGTGGCACTTCAGCCAGCCTTGAAGCATTTTTATGATGGCTGCTTTAAAATATCTTTAGACAGATGTTAGAATTATCTAACATCTGTCATGTTGATGTTGGTGTCTATTGCCTTTTTTTTTTCATTTTAGTTGAGATTTATCTGTTTTTTTAATTGACAACTAGACATCTTGGGTAGTAAATTATAACACTCTGTGTCTTTTTTAAACCTTTTGTTGTAGCTGTCATAGCTATGTCTCTGACATAGCTCTCATAGGTAAAGTCCTGGGGGAATGAAAAGGGGCCAGTGGCCTGATTACTGCAAAATGAGAGAAGTCCAGGTTTTTCTCTTGGTTTCTGTTAAGCTGTGACAGGGAAGGGGCTCTGTGCTATTGCTGGGCTCCTCACCAGGCCTCATTGATGCCACCTTGGCTGGGAGAAGTAGGAGTGCCTTGCTACTCCCCCTCAAAAGGCTTTCACTCATGCCACGGGAGGAGAGATGTTCTTGGCACATGTGGGTCACGGTAAAAGGCCTAACTTCCAGAAGCCTACCCTGATACCACCCAGCAAGGGGACTTGGGTGCCTCATTACATTCTAGCAAGGGTGGAAGTCTAGGCTTCAGGGTAAGTCTTTGCCAGCGTGGGTTGGGGTAGAGCCACGGGTTTTTCCGTGGTGTTTGTGTAGATTAGAGCAGTTACTGTTGAGGCATTTTCTGTTTTGCTAGGCTGCCTCTGGTCCTTTGGCTGGACAGAATAAGAGGTCATTGGGCTTTTTCTTTGCCCACACCTGTGGGCATTCCTAGGTCCCCAGGTTCTGGGATATATGAGTCAGACAAACCCACAGATCCTATTGCCTTATTGTTTCTGGGTTTTAAGCTCCCTAGCCAGCCTGACTTCTCTCTGCTTTACAGAGTCTTCTTATGTTTGTTTCTGTTGTTGTTGTTGTTATTTGTTTTGTTTTTCAAGATAGAGTCTCACTCTGTCACCCAGGCTGGAGTGCAGTGACATTATCTCGATCTCAGCTAACTGCAGCCTACGCCTCCCAGGCTCAAGCCATCCTCCCGCCTCTACCTCCCAAGTAGCTAGGACCACAGGTGTGCACCACTATGCTTGGCTAAATTTTTGTATTTTTAGTGGAGATCGGGTTTCACTATGTTTCCCAGGCTGGTCTTGACCTCTTGGACTCAAGTGATCCACCCATCTCAGCCTTGCAAAGTGTTGGGATTACAGGCATGAGCCACCACATCTGGCTTATATTTGCTTTATATTGAATGTCCACAATTTTAGTTGTACACGATAGAAGAAATAGGAAAAATTACGCCTATTGCATCTTCCTGGAAGCAGAAACCTACTGGGATTTTTTAATATATTATATTTTTTCTCCTCTAAAAATATTAGTTTTTAGCTGTGTTTCCCACATATATTTAAGCTTAAATCTATGTGTATCTGATTTCGATGCTTACTGACATGGTTTCACAACTTCCCCCTTTTAAAACTATTTATCTTTGACTTATTCTTGGTCTACTAGAAAGTAAGATTTGAGTAATATTTTTAGGAAAGATGTAAGAATTGTTTAACTTCTCAGTTTTTAAATATCCAAAAATACCTTTCTGTTTCCTTTATTATATATACCATATGTCTGTGTAAAATTCTTGGACTTCACATTTTCTCTCAATTCTCTGACCATGCTTTGCCATTATTTTCTGAAACTCACCTGATTATTGTCTTAGGACCACATGTTTTATCTACCTAATGCAAGTAGAAATTTTCTGAATTTAGATTGCACAATTATCCACAGATAAGATTACATATCGTTTTCTTTTATATTTTTTGCTACTTAGTTAACATTTTTGATTCAGAACTTTGAATCTTTTCCCTGGTCTGGAAAGTTTGTGTTTAATAAATATGCAAGTGGTTACTTCTTCTGGTCTCTCTGTACTGATCTCCAAACACGTTTTGTAAGTTTCAGTGGTTGCTGTACACAGCTATCCCACTGGGACCAGGAGGCTGACCTTTGATCATACAGATTGCTAAGCTTTTCTCTCTCTTGCTATGAGTCTAGTGGTTTTGTGAGGATTTTTCTAGACTCCCTTGGTACATGTTTTCTATCTGCCCAGAGAGGATCAGGGTCTTCTATAGCCATGGTGCAAAAGATATCATACAATCATATCAAAGCCCACCACTGAAAGACATATGTTCCAAATTTTTATTAATGGCAAACGTATTACTCCCAATCTCACCTTCTTTAATGTGATGAAAAAAAAATTGAGAGAATTTCTTTGTGAGGGTCAATTTTATAACTACTGTACAACTGGCAGTGTGAAGTCTGCTACTTTAGGATGTCTATGGATACTTCCTCATTGGCCAGTCAGAGCATATGATACAAGTTCACCCTAAAAGGAAGTTGCCAGGAAATAAGAGATAAATCAAAGATGTTGTGTGGTAAGAAAAGTTGCTGCTTTTACAAACGCAATTGCCATTTTGCTGCTGAAATAAAAAGACTTCTCAGAATTGGGATCATATACAATATCTTCTCAATAATAGGAATCCAGGGAGAATAAATCCCAGTTCTTTATTGTCTTCCATGACATCTCCACACTATTTCTGTGAGACAAGGACAGATATCGTGTCTCTGGACAAAGGAAAAAGGAGAATGCATCACGCTGTGCATGCAAATAATGAAAATCGTGTGTGTGTGTGTGTGTGTGTGCGTGTGTGTGTATGTGTTGGGGATGTTGGTAGTAGTGTTGTAGGTGCATCTGTAGCCCAGCTCAGAAACCACTAAAATCTCCTGGACCTATACTCCATGTCTTTCATTATTCCTCACTCTTTTTTCCTCAATTATTGAAGAATTTTAAAGTTTTGTCTTTTGCTTTACAAGTTTGTTTTTTCTGCAACATCCAAGCTCATGCACACTGCCCTCAATCTGATTTTTGTTCTACATTTTCAACTTCATGCAGTATCTCTTGACCTCAGTTTTTTCTCTTTTGTTTTAGATGCTATATTTGCTTGAATCCAGAGACACCATGAATCAGGACATTTCCCCCTGTCAATTTCAGGGGCACGTGGCTGCTCTGATTCTTTGTGGTCTCCCTGTTATTTGAGTCTGGATTATTTTCCTCCAGGTCTGGTATATAAGACTTCTGCTTGCTTATCCTTACAGCAAGAGATCCATTGGCTTATAGCTGAATTCAGCATTGAAATGGAGTCTGTCAAAGACAGATGTGGAATTGTGCCCAGTTCTTTCATGTTTAGACAATAGGGAAAGGGAAAACATAAATCTACTGTAAATTATCATTCTCGATTCACAATGCAAGCAGCCTGCAGAAGTGGAGCGGAAGCTGAAACCCTGCACAGTCCCAGCAAAGATCTGAGTCTCCATGTTATTTATTCTCTGAATTTAGTGAACTGCCATGCTGGGTTCCAGCTCTCATGATAATCAATTTCTGTTTGGCAAATTCAGTGCCAGGTATGAGCTGCAGCAGTACCTGGCAAGCCCAGTGTCCTTCTCCCACACAATGCTGTCATTCAGTTTATTATAGCTCACTCTTGCAAACACAAATCCCTGAATCAGCCACAGTGGTAGCTGGCATCACAGCGTGCTAATCCACATAATGTTTGCAAAGAGTCCCCAACAGACCCACCTTTGCTTCCTCACCCTGTCACCTGTCTGACTAATGTGTTGTTAGTTGGGTTTTGCCAATATCTTCTCGCTTACTTTCTTGGGATTCTGCTCTTTTTTATAAGAAATATTTTCAAGTTAGCTGTCTATATATATTCTGTTCTATTTAGTTAGTTGTTTCAATGGGAATCTAGAAGGTGGCCATTAAAAAGGTCTATTTTCTGCTCAGTCCATTGCCATAAATTTCTCCTATTAACACTAGTGTTGAACATCACCTTCAGCTTCCAACTGCTAATGTATTTCCTTTCCCTTTCTTTTCCTTTTATTAAAACTTTCTGAGCAGACTCAATTCCTCCAGAGACTTAAAAGCAAAGTATGGTAACTTCAGAAACTAAGCAGCTTATACTACTAGAGCAATTACTGCAATAATTATGGAAGGTCTAACAATCATATTCATTCATTTTTATTCATTTATTCATGTAGCAAACATGTACAGAACACCAACTATTTAAGTTCCATGCTGAGCACAAGGAATCATAGTTTTAAATATCCTCCTCCATTAAAATGCCATATGAGGCAGACAATAATTAAACAGTTATGATTTAGTAGGTTAAGAGCAACAAAAGATCTGACTGGAACACCTAAGGATGGTAACCCTAAATATCATTATTATCATGCAGATTGGAATGGATTTCCCAGAAAACTAAATGAGTAGATTAAAAAAAATAAGTAGATGTTTGATATGGTTTGGATGTTGTGTCCACTCTGAAACTCATGTTAAAATGTGACCTCCAATGTTGGAGGTTGGGACTAGCAGGAGGTGTTGGGTCACAGCGGTGAATCCTTCATGAATGTCTTGTTCCTGTTCTCATGATAAGGAGCGTGTTCTCACTCTGAGTTCACGCAAGACCTGTCTCTTTAAAAGAATGTGGCACCTCTCCCCTCTCTCTGTGTCTAGCTTCCTCTCTCTCCATGTGAGATACCAGCTCCCCTTGTGCCTTCTGCCATGACTGGAAGCTTCTTGAGGCCTCACCAGGAACAGATGCCAGTGCCATGCTTCCTGGACAGCCTGCAAAACCATAAGCCAAAATAAACCTCTTTTCTTTGTAAATTACCAAGTCTTAGATATTCCTGATAGCAATGCAAAACAGACTAATACAATATTGTTCTAAGGGGCCTGTTGGGTGAGAATGGGAAGAGAAAATTTCAACTGTCACCAAATCAGCTTCTGTGGCATTGCAATCTAGACACCTTTATCGATATTCTCCTATCATGGATCAGGTCTGACTCTACCCTGATAAGTCAATAGAAAGATTAAAACAAACAAACGAAAAAAGGTAGCATGCTTTCTTAGCCTCCAAAGCAACTGGTAGAAATAGGACAAGAAATTTTGGATAAATCAGTCCCCATTCAGCTATCATTTTTGTTTGTTTGTTTCTAGTGTCACTATAGCTTGAACACTGGGGGAGGACCTTCAAAGTCAGATGAGCAGCTGTGAGTTGACACATTGCTTTAGAACCCAGGGAAAGAAGCTCTGCCATATTGTTAAGATAAATCCATAGTTGTGCTTTGCTTTTACAAATGTTCAAAAGTCTGACATCATGAGCACAGCCTAGGCAAGAGTGAACTCAGTGAAAGGACACACAAGTGCATGCTACAACAGTCAAGAGGCTGTCATGAATGAAATGGGACTTTAGTGGAGTTATGAAAGGTAAATTTTCAAAGGCAAAGGAAAGGAGGAGGGACAACGTCTTGGGGGTCAGGTAGAAACTTGACTTGTTCAGGAAAGACTGAGGAGAGGAACAAGAATAGAAGGAAGGGTTCCAGCCAGTGAGCAGTAAGGCTGGTAACACAAGTTAGTGCCAAATTATGGAGGATTTTAATTGTCACAGAAGAGTTTAAATTTTATCTTTCTTGAAAAAGTTTGAGATTTTTTGGGAAAGATAATTACATGATTCTAAAAATAAAGCTTAGGAAAAATTAATCTGACATGTGTGCCTCTGATGGCTAATTTAGTAAAAATAATATCACATGAGCATTTGATACATTGAGGAAAAAAATCCCCATCCTGAAATTTTCTCCTCCTTTGGTCCAGCAACACTGCACTTTCCTTCTTCACCTCCAACTATTTTGTCTTTGTTCTTTTTTTACCCTCAGACTTTCTATTGACTTCTCCTCTTCCTTTCATTCCTTCATTGTTCATTATCGGTTCACTTAAGACAAATATTGTCTACTGTGAGCAGACACAACACTTGGTATTGGGATTTGTATTAGTCTGTTTTCACACTGCTATAAATAACTACCTGAGACTGGCTAATTTATGAAGAAAAGAGGCTCAATTGACTCACAGTTCTGATGGTTTAACAGGAAGCGTGACTGGAAGGCCTCAGGAAACTTACAATCATGGCAGAAGGCAGAGGAGAAGCAAGGACTTTCTTCACATGGTGGCAGGAGAGAGACAGCGAGGGGGGGAAATGCCACACTTTTAAACCATCAGCTCTCCTAAGAACTCACTCTCTATCATGAAAACAGCATGGGGGAAGCCTGCCCCCATGATCCAATCACCTACCGCCAGGCCCCTCCTCTGACACATGGGGATTACAATCATACATGAGATTTGGGTGGGGACACAGAAACAAACTATATCAGAATTTGAGTAGTGAACAAAATTCATGTGGTCCCTGCTTGCTTGGAGTTCAATTAAGCATATTGCATTGTACAATCTTTGGGTCTAGTCTTGCCTAATTTATACCCTCTTTCCCACAATCTCACCCACTTCCATGTCTTTAATGACTTGTGATTCATATCCCTCACATGATCTTTTCTACTAAGCTTCAGACTTAATTTTTTTCATTTGTCAACTATGCTTTCCTCTTGGATACCTTGCAGGTGCCCCACATTGAACATGTCCCAAACTAAAGTCATGATCTCATCATCACTCTCCACACGGGCTGCAGCTGCTCCATCAGCACTTGCTGCTTCACTGTGCACTTTTATGTGATGAAGACGGCTTCTTTCCTTCAACCTCAGGAACCAACCTGTGCTAGTTTCCAACTTTTCTTCTGCAGCTTCTTCACCTCTCTCAGTCTTCATGGAATTGAAGGGAGGTAGTGCCTTGCTCTTGATTAGGCATTGGCTTAAGGAAATATTGTGGCTGGTTTGATCTTCTATCCAAACCACTAAAACTGTATATCAGCAATAAGGCTATTTTGCTTTGTTATTTGTAGCTTTTGATTTAAAGTACAAAACATGCAATTTATCCTTCCACTGGAACACTTAGAGGCAATTGTGGGGTTAATAATTGGCCAGATTCCAATATTGTTGTCTAAGGGAAAGGGAGGCTGGAGGAAAGGGAGAAAGAGATGGGGAAATGGCCAGTTGGTCAAAACGTAACTTTTATTAAGTTCACCATCTTATATGGGCATGGTTCACGGTCCCCCAAAATAATTACAATATTAGTGTCAAAGATCACTGAATACACCATAACAGCTATAATAATGATGAAACAGTGGGAAACAGTGCGAGAATTAACAGAATGTGACAAAGTGAGCATGCGTTGTTGGAACACTGGCACCAACAGACTTGGTTGATGAAGAGTTGCCCTAAACCTTTTATCTGTCAAAACCACAATATCTGCAAAGTGTAATAAAGTCAAGCGCATTAAAACAACGTATGCCTGTGCACTCCTTTCCCCAGGTCACTTGTCTCTGATAAAACTAGCAGGTTAGGCTCTGGTTAAATAGTTTCACCTGAGGGCAGACCTTGTTAAGCACACAGAATGCTCTGGTGCATTTCAAAATGACTTGCTTTCTCCTGCTGCTGCTGGAGACTGACGGGATGTTTCTACAGTATTCACAGTGAGGACCTGGTAGAGATCCAGGACATAAAACTCCCAAAAGTGTGGGGCCTTCTCAATGACTGGGTCTCCCTAAAGTTTTCACCTCTGAGACTCCTCCATTCGGAGCCTCCAGGAACTGGTTAATTACAGCTCTGCTGTCCCCTCCCAGCGCTGCTTCCTGGGCCGTTTGGGCTCTGGTAAGTTGTGATTCTCTGTATTTGCTTGTTGGTCTCTTAAGTTTTGGGGGCAGTGGTTTGCCTTTGACCTCACTTTTAAGAAGAGTTGTTGGTTTTTCAATTTGTTAAGCTTTTTACTTGTCGGTAGGATGGAGCGACCAAACCCCAGCTTCTTATGTGCTGGACTGGAAACAAGAAGTCAAAGGAAAACTGCTGGGTGTTTAAGAAGAATATTTGACCTCTCTAGGAGGATTGTGAGAGGCTTCCTGGTGTAAGCATTGGTTAATTTGAGTGGTGACCATCGTGTAACTAAGCTGGACTGATTCGAGGGAGGAGAGGTAGGAAAGTACACGTACCCAGGACTCCATAAAATGCCTGTGATAGTATTGCAGATGGACAGGTTTTTTTGTTTTGTTTTGTTTTGTTTTTTTGAGATGGAGTCTTGCTCTGTCACCCAGGCTGGAGTGCAGTGGCGTGATTTCGGCTCACTGCAACCTCCGCCTCCTGGGTTCAAGCAATTCTTCTGCCTCAGCCTCATGAGTAGCTGGGACTACAGGCATGCGGCACCACGCCCAGCTAACTTTTGTATTTTTAGTAGAGACGGGGTTTCACCATGTTGGCCAGGATGGTCTCGATCTCTTGACCTCATGATCCACCTGCCTCGGTCTTCCAAAGTGCTGGGATTACAGGCATGAGCCACCACGCCCGGCCTGGAGATGGAAAGTTTTATAAGCTGTTTCAAAGTCTCATGATTTATATCAACCTTTACTAAATGTAATTAGTAACATTCAAAAGACATTGATCTGACCCAGGATGGGTCTATTCAGTGAAGAAATAAGCCTTGATGAAAAGGGGTCCTATGTGATTTATGTTTTAAAGGAGACAGAGACATATAATGGAAGAAACATTGGCTTTGATGTCATACAACTGGGTTTGGACTTGGGCTCACTTACTATATGAATGACCTTCAGGAAGTTGTTGACCTTCTAAGTTCACTCCACAGGTTTACCTGGGGAATCGAATGGCTGAGATAGCATGTGTACAGTGTCAGGCACTTAGTGTAACTTTTCTTAAGAATCAGGTTGAAAAGATCCTACTGTCATAAGGGATGATGTTCCTTTGTGTTTTGTTGTTTGCATATTGTTACTGATACTGAATTAATTAGTTTGGCATACAATGGTGTGTGATAATTGGAGTGTGAACGAATTAATTCATTCATGCTGTTCTGTCTTCACATGTTTAAATGGCTCTCTTCTTCATTTACCTCCTTCAGGGGACTTTATGTATATCCCTTCTATCAATTAAAGTATTTTTTAGTTTAAGTTTGTTTCCCCACCTATTTTGAAAATGCTTGGAAAGGACTTGGTTTTATGCTTCAACGTAGCTCAACTGCCTAGCAGGACATCTCTGTCATAGCAGGAGCTAAATAATATCAGCTGATGATCATGAAAGACTAGAACAAGTTAAAAAAAATGAATAGACCACCATATGTGTACTTAATAGATTTAATATGCCATCTTTCAAACTAGATGGGTATATGTCACAGGTGTTTATATCAAAGTAGAAATAGATGATTTTTACTTAAAAATATGGAAGACATATAAATATACAAGAATTAATCTTGAAAAAAGTTCATATATGTATATAAGTTTGAGATAGGGATAGCAGATGATTAATAAGTAAAATTCTCCATGAGTCTCAACTTTGGTTAAGATAACTTATAATATCTGATTTTCGTTTTACTTCAGATGTGAAGGTTGCTACTCACAGTATAACGACATATTTCTAGTAAAATTGATATTTAATGCTTATTGAAATTATCCATTAGTGATTAAAATGACACACTTTATAACTCAGCAAACTAAATCTACAACTATAGGTAGATTACAATCCTACAAAATAAGTTGATTTGGAGTCTTTGAAATTAGTTAGAAGGCTTTCATTAATAAAGCACAAGGAAATAAACAAAAATCTTAATATCTAGACTTAATGGCTAAAAAAGTTTGTATCCATTTAAAAATAGAGATTTGCATTTGTGACTCTTGTAAAAGAAAATAATGGCATCTGACATTATGTGACATTATTGGACATATGTGGCAAATTTATGTAGGTGGCCATCCACTGCCACCCTGCCAGAAAGGCCTTCTGCTCACATGAATCCTTCACTGGCCGAGCGAATCCCTTTGTTATGATAGTGATTTCAGGCTTGGGAACATTTTCCCCAGTATAAGAGTAGAAGAATATGAAACAGTAGAGATGAGGTTTTCAATTACTTTTCCTTGACCACTTTGGAATGTAAAGTATAAACATCACACTGAAATTTTCTAGATGCCCAGGTTCTCATCTCTAATGGATTGATGGCACTCCGTGAATTATTATTAATAATGAGAGTCAGGATGACACTGGATACACTCCTGCTTAGGAAATCAAAGTTTTTGAACATCTAGTAAGCATATGCATAATTTGTCTACCATATCCATAGATGCTTCTTAACATGCTTCACCCATTGTATACATGGAAAGAGAAACAAATAGAGAATGCTGATTTTCCAACCAAGAGGATTAGATAGCACAGTATTTATGCTTCACTGGATGATGGAATTGCTCTGTCATTCTATGTAGGAATAGCTCTTCACATTTTATCTACTGTATAATGCATATTGGATATACTTGCCACTTTCTTATCACTGAAATCCACAACATTGCCTGGTTCAATTGGGTCTACATTAGAGGAGGTATTGGTTTGGTGGGATGCTTCTCCATGATTTTAAGTAGAGCTACATGACTTTGTACCCTTCAAGTTTAAATATCTTTATGTTCCAGAATCTTTGGGGATACAGAGGACAAAACTTACAGTAACAGTATTCTGTTTTACAACTTCGTTTCTGATTTCATCTGAATCTCTTAAATAAGTAGGCCTTGATCCAATGATTTAGAATCGATATTTTTCTTCTATCTTGTTATTTCCAGGGCTAGTTCCATCCCTAGGAGGATGGTATACGATTTCTCTCATAATCTTTTATCAAAACGCACTTGGTCTCCCAGAGCTTAGTGCCATGATTGTATCTTGCCCTCTCTTGATTCTTAAATATCTGCTTTTTCACTGATACCTTCCACAGTGTCTTTATACATGCACAGTTTCCCACTTACCTTAAAAATATTTTGAAGTTCCTTCCTCCTCTGTTAACCTCCTTATGGTCTGCCTTACTTTTAGCTCTCGAATTCATAATTCCTATCCACTACCTACGTTTTCTCAACATCTGTTACTTACTAGGTCTTTGAAATTCTGCTTCTTTTTTTTTTTTTTTTTTTTTCTTTTTTCTTTTTTTTTTTTTTTTTGAGACGGAGTCTCGCTCTGCCGCCCAGGCTGGAGTGCAGTGGCCGGATCTCAGCTCACTGCAAGCTCCGCCTCCCGGGTTCACGCCATTCTCCTACCTCAGCCTCCCCAGTAGCTGGGACTACAGGCGCCCGCCACTGCGCCCGGCTAGTTTTTTGTATTTTTTAGTAGAGACGGGGTTTCACCGTGTTCGCCAGGATGGTCTCGATCTCCTGACCTTGTGATCCGCCCGTCTCGGCCTCCCAAAGTGCTGGGATTACAGGCTTGAGCCACCGCGCCCGGCCGAAATTCTGCTTCTATACTCTAAAATCACTAAGGAAACATTTCATGTCAAATTCAGTGACCTCTTCTTGGAGACTTGTCTATGAACTTGAATATTGTTGATCATCTTCTAGTTCTTGGATGTTCTCTATATTTTATTTCCCTGGCTGTGAACATGACTGAGTCTCTTCCTATTTGTATCTGTTTTTTTTTTTTGAGTTCTATCACTTCTACTACCCTATAATTTTAAACACATCCAGTTCTTAGATACTCTCTGCCTCTCAGCTTCTCCTTAAGTGTACAAAAGAGTGAACCACTCCTGCTTCCCTGCTCTAACCATTAGCTCCTTGAGGTGACTTTCGAACATTAAGCCTATCTTAAGCACAAGCCCTCATCTGAGCTTTAAACTCCTATCTCCAACATGTTGTAACATATTTACCCTTGTTTTTTTTTTCTTTATGTCAAACCCAATGTGTAAATATCAATTTTAAAGACTGGCACATGTTACAGTTAGATAAATTTTTGTTAAATGAATGAATGAATAAATAAATCCTTATTAAGAGATGCACAAAGGTTTTTAGATTATTTTGTTTGTTTGTTTTGAAACAGGTTCTCGCTCCATCGCCCAGGCTGGAGTGCAGTGGCGGGATCATGGCTCACTGTGGCCTCGACCGCCTAGGCTCAAGCAACCCTCCTACCTCAGCCTCCTGAGTAGCTGGAATTACAGGCATGCACCACCACACCCGGCTAATTGTTTTGCATGTTTTGTAGAGACAGGATTTTGCCATGTTACCCAGGCTGGTCTTGAATTTCTGGGCTCAAGCAGTCCTCTTGCCTTGGCCTTCCAAACTGCTGGGATTACAGGTGTGAGCCACTATGCCAGGCCTCCTGGGAATTTTCTAAATTATTAACCATCTCTTTTTAGTTCCCATCATCGCCCTTTTAGTTCTTACCTTCATCATCTTATGCCTAAGACAGTCTTCTAATCAAGTTACTCTGACTTTATTTCTCCTTGATCCAAAAGAGCCTACATATTTTTACCACTTGGCGCTTCCAAAATGCAAATTTAATTATATCACTTGCATACTGATAAATCTCCTTATCTCCCCGGTACTTAGAGGACATAACCTACACATTGCCCTCCCCAGTGTGAGCTCACCACTAAAGCTAGATCAAATGGTTGATGCATTTGTCAATTGCGGTAGGTGTGCAAAATGATTCTTTATAAGTGTTGCGGCAATACTCCCATTTAAAAAGTGTCTCCCCAAAAGAAATGAGCTATCAAGCTATTAAAAAACATGGAACAAACTTAATACATATTGCTCAGTGAAAGAAGCCAATCTGAAAAGGCTATATACTGTATGATTCTAACTATGTGACATTCTGGAAAAGGCAGAACTGTGGAGATAGGAGAAACATCAGCAGTTGCTAGGGGTTAGGGAGGTAGGAATAGGCATAGCACAGAGGATTTCAGGGCTATGAAGCTGCTGTGTATAATACTTTAATGGTAGATACATGTCATTATACATGCGTCCAAATCCATAGAATGTACACACCAGGAGTTTACCCTAATATAAACTCTCACCATTGTATGATAATGATGTGTCAGTGTCAGTTCACAGATTGTAACAAATGGATCGCTGTGGTGTGGGATGTTGGTCATGGGGGAGGCCATGCATGTGTGGGGACAGAATTAGATGGCAAATCTCTGTACTTGCCATTTAGTTTTGCTGTGAACTTAAAACTGCTCTTAAAAAATAAAGTCTATTTAAAATAGCCTTTCCCCAAAACCTCACCCACAGAATAGATTATGAAACCTTTAGATTTCTATCCTTATGGTAGGTGAAAATAGTATCTTGGGGTAGTTGTCATTTTTATTTCTCTTACTATAAAGGAAGGAGTTTATTTTTCTGTGAACTCCATTGACAACCTGTGTTCTTTCTATGGGGTTGCTAGTTTTTTTCTTACCCATTTTGAAGAGTTCTTTAATAGTGTTTTAAAAGAGTTTCATTATGTTTTGCTTTGCTTTGTTGAAGTTGAATTCCTTTTATGTATAAGGATTTTAATTGGTATTAAAAGTTCCTTTTTTATACTATTATATAATACCTTTAGTCTCCTAAACCATTGATTGGATCACTAAATTTCATGTTACTCTCCCTCCCTTCTCTCTTCCACCATTCTGTTTTTTGTCAGTAGTATTTTTTAGTGCTTATTGTTGTATTCTTAAATACTTCTATTTAAAGAAAAATAACTTTTATTACCACGCTTGTTGCCTTTAAATGATATCCTTTAACTCCTTGCTATCATAGATGATATAGTCAGTGAACTCTACCTGCCACTTTTTTCTCTTTTCCTAATTTTTAGCGTTTGTGGTACCTCTGCATTGGCAGAGCAAACAATATTTCCTTTCCTTCCTGTCACCCCAATCTCCACATCCGTTGATCTGCTCATCAATTAAGCATTTTTCATGTGTACCAACAGTACTTTCACCATAATTTCTGCCATCGTCCTTGGCTTGGCCGAAGACATCCTCTAATACCTTATTCTAGTGCATCTTGGGATGTACTTTATCCTTTAAGTTCTGGTGTGTTTCATGTTCTTTGTCTTACGTACTTGAAGAACATTCTAGGTATCAAATTTCTGACTTTTTAGTTTGAAAATCTAGAATGTCGCTCTACTACCTTTCTGTTGAGAAACCTGATGTGACCCGATGCTTCTCTCTTAAAGTAGTGTGGTTACAGGCCCTGGTTTTTCCTAGACAGTCTTGCCATATGCATGTCTCAGCATCTCACTCTATTTAGCATTTTCCTTGTCCCTTTTACTCTCAAAATGTCCTAGTCTGGATGATAAATTAAGTAGCCATCCTACCTTGTAGTGATGTGGTCCTTTCCCTGCCCTTAGAGTTGAATAATTCTCTGGTTTTTGTTGTTGTTGTTGTTTTGAGTTTTTTGTTTGTTTTTTGTTTTGTTTTGTTTTGTTTTGAGACAGAGTCTTGCTCTGTTGCCCAGGCTGGAGTGCAGTGGCATGATCATGGCTCACTGCAGCCTTGACTTCCTGGCCTCAAGCAATCCTCCCACCTCAGCCTTCCAAGTAGCTGGGACTCCAGGCATGAGCTACCACACCCGGCTAATTTTTACATTTTCTGTAGAGATGGGGTTTTGCCATGTTTCTCAGGCTGGTCTTGAACTCCTAAGCTCAAGCAAGCCGCCCACCTCAGCCTCCTAAAGTTCTGAGATTATAGGCATGAGCCATTGTGCCTGACCTTATGGTATGTATTAACATTGAAAGTTCTGAGACAATTTTACAGTACAATGTAGCCATCTAAACTGTAAGCCCAAGTCGTCTTTATTTCATGCAGTTTTTAAGATTGTACCTTTAAATTTTTTTTCCTAGTCTTTTGTTTTGGTCAATATTTTGGTTCTCATCAGTGACTGCGATTATGTGTATATTGAGCCTTCTTTGCTTGTCTGTTTTATTTATCACTCTTTCCTAATACTTTTTAAAGCTTCTTTATTTTAATTTTAATGACATCTTATTTTCTTACTGTTTCCTTGCACCTGTTGTCTCTTGTATTCCTTCCAGTTTTGTCTTCCCTTCTGAAGTGACATTTTTTTTCCTATTTCTTTCCTGTACTCTGCTGATTTTTATTGTTTCATCATCTGAGTTCTCATATTGCTGCTTTTGTTCTTCCTTCCTAGGAACTGACTTCAATTGGTTTAAATTTATGGAAAAAAAACATTTTGTTACCATTTTATTCTGTACCATGATTACTTTTTATGCATTTTCTTTTTCTATTAATAAATATTGCTTCCCTCCTCCTTCCCCTAGGTTTTTTTTTCTTATGGTATCTTTGAGTTGATTCTGGGCTAGTTTTTTGTTTTTTTTTTTTTCTTATTTGTCATAGAATCAGATGAATTTTTCTGGAGCAGATATTTACACACGTGTGGAGTGGGGATGACAGGGTAGACAAAGGAGAGGGCCCAGAACAGTCTCTGAACTAAACAAGTTTCCCATTCCAGAGATTCTTTACATCTCTGTGACTGCTGACTCCTGATGTGGTTTCTCTGGATGATTCTTTGTGTAGCTCTGCCTACATTTTCTGAATCGAGCCAGATGCCAAATGGTTTCTACCACCAGCTCTTCTCATCCAAGTTCTCACACTCATTTTTGCAAGCAAGAAATACAGTTTCCATACTTTAACATCACTTAATTTTAAGACGTGTGCTTTTGCTGCTGCTTTTCTTAAGGTGCTGATGTTGAGCCCTCTTGCTGGTTTCATGGTCATTATCACTTTCTCCTGCACAGCTTTCAACTGATCTCACCTGCTTTAGGTGGCTTTCAACTGTATTTTGCCAACTATTGATTGGATATGTGGATATGTTTCCAAAGATTACTGAAGATAGATTTTACCTTCTTTGCTTTCATCTTACATTAGGTTTTTGGTGACTTCCAGGAGAAGAGAAAAAACATTGAACTGACTTTTGCAGACATCTTATGAACATTTTTTTTTTCCGTGTCCCTAATCATTTGAAAAGAAGAAAAAAAAATGTATCTGTGGTTACTTTCTGCTACTTCTATTAAAGTTACATTTCATCTAAATCAATAGGCTCCACTTTTTGACTTCTGTTGTCCAAAATAGAAAGGAGAAAGAACAAAGGTGATGTAACATTTCATCGTTTGCAATGTTCTTTTATATTCATTTTAGTGAATGATCTTCAGTCATTTCTGTGAAGTCACAAGATATGTCTTGTTATTCCCATTTCACAGATGAGGAAAATGTAATACCACTAATTCTACTTTGCACTGTGGTGACAATACCATAGAGAGGCCTCGCCAGCTAGATCATGATATTCCCCAGCTCTGTAAGACCATTTTCCACATGAACTGACACAGGTATTTTTAGATGAACAACTGCGGAGACGTTTTCTTCAAATGCTTCAACTTCCTTGGGGAAGTTGATTTCAGATATGCTCAGTAGACCTGAAGGTTTCCAAGAAATTGCCTTGACATTCTGGGGGGATGCACAGGGTCTGTTCCCTATTGATCCGTGTTATACATGATTAGGTTTCCCTGTGAGAGTTTATCCACCACAGCAGTTCTTTAAATAAATAAATACTTAAAAAACTGCTTACCTACAGAATAAGAGAAAACCATATCTACGTCATCATTTTGCTAATTCCAGGAAAATCACATTTTCTCATGTTACCTAATGTTTTTATTTCTGCAATAGCCAGACGAAGGTGAGAGAGAGTTTGGTTTATAATTAATCGATTAGTGCCTTGGACTTCCCTAAATCTGAGTGTTCAAGCTTGAGTTACAGGAGAGAAGAAGAGTGGGTGTCGGGCTTTGGGGGTGACAGCATGCATGAGGACAATACATGCATGGATTCACATATAGTACAGAGCGACTGCAGTGTCCTATGAAGAAGGTGCACTTCCTTGCCTTACTCCATCTTCAGGAGCTAGAGGAGCTATTTTTGTTATCAATCAGTTGTAATTTACATATAAATATGTGTGTTTGTATTATGTATCCATATTTGCCTTATTGAGGTAGGAGACTGGCAAGACTTATTTTCCTGTCCAGAGAAGATGAAGTGAAGAAGTTGGCCGTAACCAGCAAATGATGCCAAAAGCATCCTCTAGTTGGCTTTGCTGCTCATAAGCATAAGATATTCCCAGCAGCGCCATGACAGTTTACAAATGCCGTGGCAACAACCTAGAGGTTACTGCCCCATTCCATGGCAACAACCTGGAAGTTACTGCCACTTTTCTAGGGATTTTTGAATAACCAGTCCCTTAATTTGCATATAATTAAAGGTGAGTATAAATACAGCTAGAAAATAGCATGCATGTGCTGACTTTTGGGTGCACTGGCTATAAGGCTGACCTGCTCTGCAAAGAGCAGATCTGGTTTAATGAAAGTTGCTGTCTAACACCACTGGCTCACTCTTGAATTCTTTCTTAGGCAGAGCTAAGAACCCTCCTGGGCTAAACCCCAGTATTGGACTTGGCTGACCACTTACATCATTATAATGCCTTTTTTTCTCTGAGTATATACTTATTCTGAAAGTTTCATGGGGTGCTTTGAGAAGCATGGGAAAAGCCTTTTGCTCATGGTAAAAGAGCACCTAGAATACAAGGCATCTTTTCTCATCCTTCTTCCTCTGCATTTTATCTGATACCCCTCTGAATTCTCTACCACAAAGGTTGGTACATTACACCCACAGGCTAAATCTGGCCTATCAGCTGTTTTTTTCCAATAAAGTTTTATTGGAACACAGCTATGGTTATGCTCTAGGAAAGCACTGACGTAATGCTAATCAACCTTTTCACTTGTATTTTCAATCTGCACTGATTTAATCCCACCTATAAATACTGCTTTTGATGAACATTTAGTTTCCAACATTACAGTGTTTTCTCCATCCTGACGAAATTCTCCCTGATCTTACTGGAAAGCTGTGGAATCTTTCCTCCTCTGTAAGCTCTGCATTATGATGATTTTTTGATGGTACTTTCTAAGTTTACTTATTTCTATATCTTTTATTTTTTCCTTCATAATCTCTTATAGCTCCCTTGACAGAATAACTGAAGGCAATGCAATTTTGAATCTGACGCATGGGAAAGAAAAAGCAAGAAACTTTTCAGAAGCTCAAAGATCAGAGCTTGTGCATCAGACTAAACCAGTCACAAGTTGGCCCCGTGCCAGACGAGGAAATGTTCACTGTGCTGTATTTTTCCGTCATTTTCTGACATCTGAAGTTTTTATCTGCCTTCTCTACAGCAGAACCTTCCTTGTGACACGTCCATATGCTTCCTCTCCTCCCATCTCTATCCAGGTTGATGTAGACGTCTTTATGAATTTAAAAACACGAATAACTAATGTGAACTTGAAATTGTCTATAAATAACATTTAAAGACAAAGCCATTAACTGGAGCATAATCAGGTAAGGACAGTCTTGTAAAAGCTAAGTCTAGAATTTTCCTGAGTTGAGAAGGTCTAGACTCAAAGCCACCCTGGTTAATATCTCCTGTCAATTTGTCCCTTTCATGATGTCATTACAGTTCTCTGACATCTCATATTCCCTTAGTTGTTCACAGGTAATAACTGACTCAGCTCAGATGTTCTCAGTTTTGCTGTACCTCACTGAAGTGCTCTGGACAGGCTGGGGGCATGTGGGAGGTGGAATTATATCACACTGGGCGTAGATAAGAATTTCTGGAATCAAGGAGGTTGGTAGTTTGAAAAACTGACATTTTTTCTGATGTGATGGGATGAACTCTTCCACTTACCATTCTTACCCCTGACTCAATGGTTAACCAAGTTTGGGTTGTTTTCTTACTCTCTTGATGTTTTATATGATATGCCAAAACAACAAACTGATTTTTACCAGATATTTAAATGTCATGAAAAGAGGAGAGGAAGAGGCTGCTCAGGATAAACATCTCAAAAGTGGGTGGAAAAATTACAGTGGCAGGCTGACTTGTCCCTGACAATGCAGCTGGCTTTTGTAATAAAATGCTAAAACCAAGAAAGTATTGATTATGAAAACTTTCAATGAGACAACAAGTGGGATATAGGATTTTATGTATATATCTCTAGTTAAAATACAGCCCTTTGAACTAAATGGGAGACATGGACACCCTAGATATTGAGGCACTATGGTGATCATGAATTGATGGAAAACACATTCCATTTATTAAATGATCCAATAATGTTTATACAACCTGAACATGCTATTTGTAACCACACCAATCCCTCATCTAACCTCAACTGAACAGATCCATGGGCTTGGCTAAGTCTCTCTCTCTCTACCCTCTTTCCCATCCTCCCTCTCTCTCCCTTCTCCTTCCCCACCTGACCCCTGCCTCACCCTCTCCCCTTCTCCCAGTCCTTACCTTCGTTCCTCCCTTACTCCCTCTCTTCCTCCCTATCTCCCTTTACTAAGCCTTTCTTTCTCCTCATTTTGAAGTAAAATATAGACATACTGAGCCAAATGTTGGCTGAATCTCATTATTGGGGAAGCATTCATTTGAAGGTCCATGAACTTGAACTCCCAGTAGACAAGGTACTCAGTTACTTTGTTCCAAGGCTTGCTTTTTCAGCTCCTCTTCTGTTTCAGCCCACTGTGCTTCTAATAAACACATTCTTTGTGACGTAATTTGAGTAAGTTTAAGTTCCTTTCAATTAATATTTTCTATGACATGGTAGTTCCCCGCCCTTTCAATTAATATTTTCTATGACATGGTAGTTCCCCGCCCTCAAGGAGCTGATAGTGAAAGTAAACAATTAAATATAATCCTGTACCTAAATGCTTCTGTAACTAATTTATGCACTGGACCAAACTTCCTGGGGTATAAAAATGAAATGGTTTATTCCAATAACAGGCTCCTTTAATATCATATTGGCCAGATTCTATGGTTCTTCAGACACATAGTAGTTATTTGAAATTCCTCATTCCAGTATTTAAGATTCAGTCTGATTTATTTAAAATTGTTTTAGTTTCACATCCAACTCAAAGCTTTTCTTCTCCCTTCTCCCTAGAGAAGGGTATGGGGGGGATGTGGCTCTCAAACATTTTTCTCCCTTCCTCTTTGAGGTCTTTTGCTCCTTCTCTGTGGGGAATTAGTGAGAGGGAAGAGACAGAAAAGGGTAAATAAGTGTTTGCTTCTCGGGGCTTGTGGATGCCACTGCTCCACCTAAGGCTGCCTGATTGTGGGTGTGCTCTGTGTGGCTGGCACATTGTTGATGACCACTGTGTGCGGGCTGTGGTTAGGGGCTGTGTGTTCAGGTTGTATAAATGGGTGCTCACGTGTAGCACCCCTGCAAGTTCTAGGGGCAGGACCTATGGGAACCTCACCACTACTCAGTTGCTAGACATAGGAGATTAGTTCTGACTTGACCAATTCCATCATCCTCCCTCCATTCCATAGCTCACAGCACAGGTGGATTGTCCCACAGCTTCCAACTGCTTAGATCTTCTTGCTTTTCAATGGAATTCCAGCGAGTTGACCCAAGTCACAGCCCTCAGTGTCCACTTGAGCCATGGGAATTCCATAGCTTTACCATGCTAAGTAGTGGGAAGGCAGGCTGCTTTAATAATGCTTCTGCAATTGTCATTGGCATCTTTCTCTTTCCTCCACTCCAAGAGAGCTCCACAGAATTAGATACATTACAGTTTCGGAACAGATAGCCCTGGACCCATTTGAGTGGGAATCCAGTTGAGAGGCTCATCAACTTTACAAGTGATTTTCTTAGAATCTGCCTCCCTTGGCTTCATGGAGAAAATTCGTCTTTCATCCTGAAAGAGGTGAGGTCAGGGAGTTCCCTGTCTCAAGAGGATGTAGTGGCTTATATAAAATGTCCTTGAATGCCTAAGTAGAGAATCGAAAGCTAAATAATTTTCCAGGAGAGGGAAAGGAATGACAAAGTAGCAAGGAGATGAGCGAGAACACAAGCTATTTTTTCCCATAGCTAGGATCAAAAGTCTCTCACCCTCCAAATCCTGGCATGCAGATGGCACCGTATCAATGTACATTGACATGAACTCTTCACCCCACAGGGAGATTTCCTGGATGATAGGGCTGGTTGTTCCCTGTTTACTAAAATGTTCATTCATATACTTTGCTATGATCACAGATATTCCTGATGATATTTTTGTGGTCGCCTTCTGTGGTGGTCTGCATTTTACCTCCCCAACCCCACCCTCAAAAGATGTCCACCTTCTAATGCAAGAAACTTGTTAATATTAGGTTGGTGCAAACATTATTGTGGTTTTTCCATTACTTTGGATAAAATCCAAAGTAGTTTTTAGTAGTTTTAGTAAATTATCTCCTTCTCCTATCCTATCCTATCCTATCCCCTTCTCTAGGGAGAAGGGAGAAGAAGAGCTTTGAGTTGGATATGAAACTAAAAATGTACTAAAAATATAGTAAAATTTTTAGTAATCCAAAGTTTTTGCCAATGGCAAAAACCACAATAATGTTTGTACCAACCTAATAGATACCTTATATAGTAAAAGGGACTTCGTGGATGTGATTAAAGAGGCTGAAATGGAGAGGTTTTCCTGGATGACACAGGGGCAGTCCACGTGATCACAAGGATCCTTTTAAGAGGCATATGGGAGGATAAAGATGAGAAAAGACAATGTGACCATGGAAGCAGAAGTTAGAGTGATGCCCCCATGTATTAGTCCGTTTTCATACTGCTGATAAAGACATACCTGAGACTTGGGTAATTTATGAGGAAAAAAGGTTTAATGGACTCACAGTTCCACATGACTGGGGAGGCCTCACAATCGTGGTAGAAGACAAAAGACATGTCTTACGTGGCAGCAGACAAGACAGAATGAGAACCAAATGAAAGGGGTTTCCCCTATAAAACCATCAGATCTCATGAGTCTTATTCACTACCCCAAGAACAGTATGGGGGAAACTGCCCCCTTGCTTCAACTACCTTCCACTGGGTCCCTCCCACAACGTGTGGGAATTATGGGAGCTACAATTCAAGATTAGATTGGGGTGGGGACACAGAGCCAAACCATGGCACCCCATGAGCCAAGGAATATCAGCAGCCTCTACAAGCTGAAAAAGGCAAGGAATGTTTTCTCCATTAGAGCCTCCAAAAGGAACACAGGCCAGCCAATAGTTTGACCTTAGCCCACTGAGAGTGATTTTGGACTTTTGACCTTCAAAATTGTAGGATTGTAAACTTGCGTCGCTCTAAACCACTAAGTTTGTGGTTATTTGTCATAGCAGCAAAAGGAAGCAAATACACTTATCCTATTTCTTGACCACCTGTGATGCCCCCTTCATGTTTCCAGAGTTTCTCTTCCCTTCTCTTCCTTTATTTCAGAGGTCAGTTCTACCTAAGCTTGCTTTCTTCCCATCTCAAAGAGTTCCAGCTTGTGATGTTATCAATATGTGACATTTACATTCCGCAGTTTTACTCTACATTTCACAATTTCCACAGGCTGCATGGTACCAGTTGTACATGCCTGCAGTCTTCACCTGGAATCGCAATCTCTTGGCTGGGCTCAGTCTCATGGTTTAGTGTTAGACAAAACTGAAGGAGGAGTTTTGTTGTTGCTTGGGTGTTGTATTTATCCTTGAGTTTTCCACTTTGTAAAAAACTTTTCTACGGTATCTCTCTTGCAATGAAAAATAGACATGCATCTCTTTTCTCTGAGCACTTCCCTGCCTCTCTTACGTATCATCGGCAGTAATAAGGAATAGGAAAGGTACATCTTTGTTGTGAAATAAAAGATCTGAAACCGCTACTATGGGTGGATAAAACTTTCTCCATACCTTTCATTCAGAATCCAGTCATCTGAGTTAAAGGATAAAGAGCCTCAGCATCAAACTATCAGACGACTCAGTGGAGAAAATATCTAACCCTGTCAGAAATTGAAGGTTAAGGCCAAATTATACTTAAATTCTTTGCTATGCTTGTCTTTTGTGTTATTAAGATTAGAAATTACCTTAGGTGGCATTTCTGAAGGCTTCATGCCCTTTGTTTTTCTCTCGTAATTAAATAATAAAGGACAGATTTTAGAGTTGATGGGAATCAGTGTTCTAGCCAGTGAAGGGACTGCCTTTGTATCATCCTCCACAGATCTTATCAGTATCTTCTTAAACGTCTCCAGTGAGCATGCACTCATTATTAGCTAAAGCTCCCTTTTCAAGAGAGTGCACGTGAAACAATAATGTTCTTCCCCACTTAAACTAAAATTCTATATCACAATGACACATTTTTCTTGGATTAATCAATTATTCTAAGGAAATGTGTGTGTATTTGTGTATATATATACACATGGTTTTTTGTGTATTTAATTAGACACTGGATCAAAGATATGCAAATAAGTACTTTGAAAATGCTCTCTGATTTCTAAAGTAACTCAGATGCCTGCTGATACCTCCTGCCCTTCATAAATGTGGTGGAACTTGGCTTAAATCCCAAACCCACAACCTGTGACAGTTCAGAGAACTCCCACAACTTTTCTGGCATCCTCGATTGAGTTCTCTTTTTTTCTTAGAAAAAAAAAACAAAAAAACAAAAAAACGGTTCTTGCTCCATTACCTCGGCTAGAGTGCAATGGCATGATCACAGCTCACTGTAGCCTCAACCTCCTGAGATCTAGCGATGTTCCCACCTCAGCCTCCCAAGTGTCTGGGACTACAGGTGCATGCCACCATACCTGGCTAATTTTTGTATTTTTTTTTTTTTTTTTAGAGACAGGGTCTTGCTATGTTGCCCAGGCTGGTCCCAAACTCCTGGACTGAAGCCGTCCACCTGTCTTGGCCTCCCAAAGTACTGGGATTACAGGCATGAACAACTACACCTGGCCTAATTGAATTTTTAGTCATCACTCAGACCCCAGATGTTTCTACCCTTTTAAATAGGGACACAAAGTATCCACCTGTTGTCCAAAAGACATGCACCCACTCCAGTTGTTCCATGTGCTTCATTCTTTACCTGCAGATTTGGGGGAATCCACACATTGTCCAAAAGACATGCACCTGACCCAGCCGTTCCATGTGCTTCATTATTTGCCTGCAGATTTGGTGGATCAGGGAGATATTTATAATACAGAACATAGCCAGGCGCGGTTGCTCACACCTATAATTCCAGCACTTTGGGAGGCCAGGGCGGGCGGATCACTTGAGGTAAGGAGCTCAAGATCAGCCTGGCCAACGTGGTGAAACCCCATCTCCACTAAAAGTACAAAAAATTAGCCAGGTATGGTGGTACCTACCTGTAATCCCAGCTACTCGGGAGGCTGAGGCAAGAGAATCATTTGAACCTGAGGTTGCAGCGAGCCAAGATTGCACCACTGCACTCCAGCCAGGGTGACAGAGTGAGACTTTGTCTCAATAATACCAATACGTAAAGACTTCAGTCTTTCCCTGGGTCTGCTCCCATATTATGTTTCCTTCTTTCTTTCCTTCTCCTCCCAATTAAATCAAGAAATTCCTCTGCTTGCCTGGTAGAGGGCAAACTCAAACCAGTTGTGATCTAGGATTCTCCCAAGGCTAGCTTGTTAAGTAACATCGTCCACACACACACAATGCTCTCCTTAAAAGGAACTCTGCTGGATACATTTTGTTCCAGCTTTGGCATAGAGAAATAATGACTCAATCATGTATCTATCAATGTGGAGTGGAAATTGACCTTTTCATTTCCCCCCTCCTAATGGCTGTTGTAGGCAAAGTCATATCTCACGTCTCAGTGGTGAAGACTGCTGAAGATGATCCACACTGGTGCAGAGCACTGGATGGGGAAGTGGAAGTCCCGGCACCATCCGACTTGACATGATTTTCTCCTTGATCTTGCAGCCTCTCTGAGTCTCAGGACTTCAGAGTTTTGGGGATGATGAAATTCCCTCATGTGTGTGAAACTAATTCGAAAAGTGCGCAGTTCCATACAGGTGTATCTTATGATTATGCCTGCGATGTTCATTTAAAGCAACAAACAGACCATGTGTAGCTGAACACAGTTGTGGAGAGAAATCTCAGACTGCTCTCGAGAAGCTTCCCAGATTTAGCCACATCTTGGCTGCCTGTGCGGCCAGGAAACTCTATAAAGATCTGTTTGCTAGGGAGAGAGACTAAGGACTTCCTTCTCTCTTTAAGGCTCAAATTAGTGAGAGTGTCCTTTCTGGGTGTTTTTTTAACAAGTCCACCTCCAGTCCAGATGGTCTAAGGCAGCACAGTGGCAGGACAAAATAACAAACAACAGCAATTACACTTTTAAAAATATTCGTTATTTTTGTATGCAATTCAGGAGACTGGGAAATGTTTGAAGACAACTTCAAGGATAAACAAGATCAGCGAAATACAGGATATCCGTGATTCAGAGGCAGGGAAGAGTGAAGTGACATTTATTTATGCAGGGCCGGGATAAACAGCTTTATTTTTGAGTCACTTCCCCAACTGTCTTCAGCTAAGAGCCACAGGAGGAAGGTGAGGGGATGGCAGCAGCTGGGTGGGTACCCACCGAGTCTGGAGCAATGCCAGGCTCAGGGGAGCCACCGGAATGGGTGGAAACAGTGACAGCAGCTCACACGGTCCAGGATGCAGTGATTCATTTTTGCTCCCAATTCTTTCTGTACACATTTATTAGCCAGACAAGTATCCTGGTAGCCACCATCCTCTCTACTTCTTCCTAAGGTCATCAGAGGCCCCCTAGTTGCCAAACACAACAGTTGTGTGTGTGTGTGTGTGTGTGTGTGTTTAACTTGTATGTTAGTTTCGGGAGTACAGGTGAGGGTTTATTACATAGGCAAACTCGTGTCATGGGGGTTTGCTTTACAGATTATTTCATCACTAGGTATTAAGCCCAGTGCTCTGTAGTTACCTTTTCTGCTCCTCTCCCTCCTCCTACCCTCCACCCTCAAGTAGACCCCAGTGTCTGTTGTTCCCTTCTTTGTGTTCATAAATTCTCATCATTTAGCTCCCACTCATGAGTGAGAATATATGGTATTTGGTTTTCTGTTCCTGCATTAGTTTGCTGTGGATGGTGGCCTCCAGCTCCATCCATGTTCCTGCAAAAGACATAATCTCATTCTTTTTTATGGCTGCACAGTATTTCATGGTGCATATGTACCATATTTTCTTTATTCAGTCTGTCATTGATAGGCATTTAGGTTGATTCCATGTCTTTGCTATTGTGAGTAGTGCTGCAATGCACATTCACGTGCATGTGTGTTTCTGATAGAAAGATTTCTATTCCCTATGGGTATATATCCAGTAACGGGATTTCTGGGTTGAACAGTGGTTCTGCTTTGAGCTCACCATACAGTTTTCACAAGAATTGAACTAATTTACATTCCCACCAACAGCAAACACAGCCGTTTTACCTCCATTCTCACCTTCCCTCCCTTCTCCACAACACTGACCATCAAGACTGCAACTCCTTCATGAGGTTCTCTTTTCCACGTGGCTTCCAGGCCAGGCTGACTTTTGATTCTCTGGAGCCTTTTACATTTTCTTCTGTGGCTCCTCCTCGCAGGCTCATACCACAATGTAGATGTTGTACCAAAAACTTTGCTGTGGTTCCCCTTTCTCTCTTGACCTTCACTTCCTGGGAATTTATTGAACTCACAGTTTTAGTTATCAGTTCTATTGGTTTCAAACAGTAGAGCTTCATCCCTAATTTCTCTCCTAACTTTTGCTGGTTTCAACTCTCTGTTGACATCTGTAACTGCATGTCTTATCAACATCTCCAACTCACTATTTTTAAAAATTAAACTCATCCTCTTCTTCTCGAGCCTCCTGCCCCATATCTCCCCATATTCCTCAAATCCAGCCCCCACCCCCCACCCACTCCAACATCTGCCCCACCTAAGATTAACACTTTTGTTTCATCTTTGATCTCTCTGTTATCTGCCTCCTTTCCCTGCCCTCTCTCCCTCTCCCCAACCCCATTGGCTAACCAGGTGCCAAGATGACAATTTTATCAGTTCAGATTCCTTACTTGTTTTCTATCTCTATTTCCATTGCTACCATCCCCAGTCAGGGTCACTAACTTTCTAATGATATTATTATGAAATAGTTCAAACTTAAAGAAAAGTATACATATAAATGTAAGACATATCTGTAAAAATGGCCAGATGTTACAAATATTAATATTTTACTATGTCACCAGAGATCCCTTTTTTATTTATTTTTTATTTCTTTTTTTGAGACGGAGTCTCGCTCTGTCGCCCAGGCTGGAGTGCAGTGGCGCGATCTCGGCTCACTGCAAGCTCCGCCTCCCGGGTTCACGCCATTCTCCTGCCTCAGCCTCCCGAGTAGCTGGGACTACAGGCGCCCACAACCGAGGCCCGGCTAATTTTTTGTATTTTTAGTAGAGACGGGGTTTCACTGTGGTCTCGATCTCCTGACCTTGTGATCCGCCCGCCTCGGCCTCCCAAAGTGCTGGGATTACAGGCGTGAGCCACCGCGCCCGGCCAGAGATCCCTTTTTTAAAGAGACATAAAGTTTTCAAGATTATCCCCTCATCTCTTCTATCATCTCTACTATACATCTCTTTCCTCTTCCCCAGAAGTAACCATAATTCTTAAAGTAGAAAATTTCCTTCCTGGCTAATTTTACACCGTTAACAAATATGGATGTGTTAATAACATAGAAGATGATTGTGTGGATTTTTTAAAATTTTATGAATTATATATTGCCCATGTCCTTTAACGTGTTTTCTTAATCACTTAAATTATGCTTTTGAGATTAATCCATAATGATTCATTCATTTTAATTGATGTATCAGTTTCATCAAATGCTTATACCACAATTTAATCCTCAATGGATGATATTGATATTGTTCTCAGTTTTACATTAATACAAGGTCACATTGAACAATGCAATTATTTGTACACTTGTTAATTTTTTTTGAAGTTGTATATCCAGAAGTGGAATTGCTGGGCATATGTTTCCTCAACTTTACTGGAAATTGCAAATGTTCCTCAACTTACAGTTGGGTTATCACCTGATAAACCCATTTTAAGTTGAAAATAACATAAGTCAAAAATGCATTGAATACACCTGGTCTACCTTAAAGATGCTCAAAACACTCACATCAGCCTATAGTTGGCAAAATCATCTAATAGAAAGCCTATTTTATAATAAAGTGTTGACTATCTCATGTAATTCATTGATTACTGACCTAAAAGTGAAAAACAGAATGGTTGTATGGGTTCTTGACGCATTGTTTCTACTGAAGGTGTATCACTTTTGCACCATTATAATGCCAAAAAATTTTCAGTCAAACCATTATATGTTGGGGGCCATCTGTATTACCTAACTGCTCCTAAGGAACACCACCACCAATGCATAAGAGAGCTTATTCTTCCATAGGCTTGTCAACACTTAATATTATCAGGATTTTTAATTTTTACTGATTTAATGAATACAAAACTGTATCTGATTGCTGCTTCAAATTGCATTTGTATGGATCCTGGCAAGATTAAACACTCTTTCATATATTGATTGAATATTTATAGTTTTTTTTTAACTTACCACCCATAAATATGACTTGATTTCTTTTTTTCTATTTAGTTGTTCTGTGTTATACTCACGAATTTGTAGGATTTCTTGAACATTTCGAAAGTTCAACATAGTATTCTTTTGGTTGTATACAAATACATTCCTACAGTTTATCTCATTTCTTAAATGACATATAATCTCTTTTGTTGCATGGAAAATATTTTTAATTAGGTCAGGTTTCCAAACTTTATTTTTAGAGTTTTGGTTCTCGTTTAAGAATATTTCTCTATCTAAACATATTCTTCTCTACTTTGTAAACAATTTTTAATGTTTTCCCATTCTTTCAACACAACTTTATAATGCCACATTTGTCACATGACATATATGGGTATGATAGGGGTTGATACCTAGTAATGTGGATCCTTCAGTTATAGTTTATTTGTCAAGGTTTCCCTGCATATCCTTGGACCTTTTGGTTAACTCAGCTTTCTCTGACTATAAAATGTAAACCTTAGAATTATTTTGTAAATTTCCACAAGCAAACTGGTTGAAATTCTTACTGGTATTGCATTAAATTTTTGTGGTATTTCAGGGATAATCAATATCAGTCTTCATTTCTATGAGCATGAATATTTCTCCATTTATTTAGGCCTTCTTTAATTTCTCACAGTAGTATTTTGTAGTTTTTAGTGTAGTACAGGAATGTTTTTGATACCACTTGTTACATGAATTCCTATTTGATATTTTAGATTCTACTGTAAATAATATCACTTTTGTAAATTTTGTCACTGATACAAATACAACCAATTATTGTATTTTAACCTCATATTGAGAGACTTCTGTAGATTGGCTTATTTTTATTATTATTATTATTATTATACTTTAAGTTCTAGGGTACATGTGCATAACGTGCAGGTTTGTTACATATGTATACTTGTGCCATGTTACTGTGCTGCACCCATCAACTCGTCAGCACCCATCAACTCGTCATTTACATCAGGTATAACTCCCAATGCAATCCCTCCCCCCTCCCCCCTCCCCATGATAGGCCCCGGTGTGTGATGTTCCCCTTCCCAAGTCCAAGTGATCTCATTGTTCAGTTCCCACCTATGAGTGAGAATATGCGGTGTTTGGTTTTCTGTTCTTGTGATAGTTTGCTAAGAATGATGGTTTCCAGCTGCATCCATGTCCCTACAAAGGACACAAACTCATCCTTTTTTATGGCTGCATAGTATTCCATGGTGTATATGTGCCACATTTTCTTAATCCAGTCTGTCACTGATGGACATTTGGGTTGGTTCCAAGTCTTTGCTATTGTGAATAGTGCCGCAATAAACATACGTGTGCATGTGTCTTTATAGCAGCATGATTTATAATCCTTTGGGTATAT